>NW_027210169.1:0-102755 GCF_027789765.1 Dendropsophus ebraccatus | reverse complement strand
GGCATGTTCAATAAAACAAATGGCGGTGCTATGCCATGAAGAAAGTAAGAGGCGGCCCCAGCGCAAAGGTAACGAAGGTTGCGTCTGCTGAAGAGGTGGCAGTAAGCATTGCGTTGTGTTGGCAACTGTACCAAGGCTAAAAGCGGTAAGCCCCGCCCCCACCCAATGGACGTGGCCAATCACACCAGGCTTAAGCCGCGCGAGCCACGCCCCCTGCGCCGACCCCAATGCTATGAATTCACTGCAATGCAATTGGTTTTTTGCCCTTAGTGTGAAGTGACCCAGGGACCCAGCGATGCAAGGTACTGTGCTAACCACTGAGCCACCGTGCTCCTTACTCCAAAGCAATTAAATCGAGGGCATGTTTAAAAAAACAAGTGGCGGTGCTATGTCTTGAAAAGTAGCAGCCGCTCAGCGCCAAGAAATGATGGGTTTGGTCTGCTGAAATAGGTGACAGTAAGCATTGCATGTTGCCATAGTTGCACACTGTACCTGCATGACGCGGTAAGCCCCGCCCCCATCGCGGTAAGCCCCGCCCCCGGCACACCGACGTACGACAATGCACTGCAAGTTGCCGACTGTACCGGGATTAAGCCGGTAAGCCCCTGCCCCATCGCGGAAGCCCCGCCCCCAGGCACCGACGTACGCAAACGCACTGCAAGTTGCCCGACTGTACCGGGCTTAAGCGGTAAAGCCCCGCCCCCATGCGGTAAGCCCGCCCCCGGACACCGACGCTTACGCAATGCACGCAAGTGCCGACTGTAACGGGATTAAGCGGTAAGCCACGCCCCCATCGCGCGGGCATATCCAATAAAAACAAATGGCGGTGCTTTTTATGCCAGAGAAGTAACATCGGCCCAGCCGCAAAAGTTAACGAAAGCTGTTGCGTCTGCTGAAGAGGGTGGCAGTAAGCCATGCGTGTGTCAACTGTACAAGGACTAAAGTCGGTAAGCCCCGCCCCACCAAATGGACTGGCCAATATACAGGCTTAAGCAGCGATGCCCAACGCCCCTGCGCCGACCCACGCTATGTAATTCACTGCAATGCAATTGGTTTGCCCTTAGTGGGAGTTGAACCCAGGACCCCAGCGCTTGCAAGGCACTGTGCTAAACCCACTGAGCCACCGTGCTGCCTCTACTCCAAAGCAATTTAAATGAGGGCATGTTTGAAAAACAAGTGGCGGTGCTATGTCATGAAAGGTAGCAGCCGCTTCATCGCCAAAAGGCAAAGATGGGTTGCGTTTTCTGCTGAAAAGGTGACAGTAAGAATTTGGCATGTTGAATAGTGCACACTGTACCTGCATGACGCCCGGTTAAGCCACCGCCCCCATGGCGGTAAGCCCCGCCCCACGGCACCGACGCTACGCAATTGCACTGTATGTTGCCGACTGTACAGGGCTAATCGGTAAGCCCCGCCCCATCGCGGTAAGCCCCGCCCCCGGCGCCAACGCTATGCAATGCACTGCAGTTTCCATCTGTACCGGGCTATTAAGCCGGTAAGCCCCGCCCCATCCGGTAAGCCCCGCCCCCCGGCACCGGACGCACGCAAACGCACGCAAGTTGCCGACTGTACCGGGCTTAAAGCGGTAAAGCCCCGCCCCATCGCGGTAAGCCCCGCCCCGGCACCGACGCTACGCAATAGCACTGCAAGTTGCCGACTGTACCGGGCTGAAGCCGGTAAGCCCGCCCATCGCGGTTAAGCCCCGCCCACCGGCACCGACGCTACGCAACGCACTGCAAGTTGCCCCGACTGTACCGCGGCCTAAGGCCGGTAAGCCCCGCCCCCATCGGGCGGTGGGGGTTTTAAGCCCCCCGACCCCGGCACCGACGCTACGCAAGCACTGCAAGTTGCCGACTTACCGGGCTTAAGCCGGTAAGCCCGCCCCATCGCGGTAAGCCCGGCCCCCCGGCACCCGACGTACGCCAACGCACTTGCAAGTTGCCGACTGTACGGGCTTAAGCCGGTAGCCCAGCCCCATCGCCGGTAAGCGGTGAACCGCCCCCGGACACCGACGCTACGCCAATGCACTGCAAGTTGCCGACTGTACCGGCTTAAGCCGGTAAGCCACGCCCCCATCGAGCGGGCAGTTCAATAAAAACAAATGGCCGGGGCTATGCAATGAGACAGTAACAGCGGCCCCAGCGCAAAAGGTAAACGAGTGGTGCGGTCTGATGAAGAGGTGGCAGTAGCATTGCGTGTTGTTAACTGTACCCAGGCTACAAGCCGGTAAGCCCCGCCCCCACGCAATGGGACTTGGCCAATCCTACAGGCTAAGCAGCGAGCCACGACCCCTGCGCCGACCCAATGCTATGATAATTCACTGCAATGCAATTGGTTGTTTTTGCCATTAGTGGGAGTTGAACCAGGACCCCAGCGCTTGCACGGCTACGGTGCTAACCACGAGCCACTGTGCTGCCTCTACTCCAAAGCAATTTAAATGAGGGCATAGTTTGAAAAAACAAGTGGGGCGGTGCTATGTCATGAAAAGGAGCAGCCGCTTCAGCGCCAACGGAAATGATGGGTTGCGTCTGCTGAAAAGGTGACAGTAAGCATTGCATGTTGCCCATAGTTGCACACCGTACTGGCATGAGCCCCCGGTAAGCCCCGCCCCCATGGCGGTTAAGCCCCGCCCCGGGCACGACGCTACGCAATGCACTGTATGTTGCCGACTGTACAGGCTTAAGCCGGTAAGCCCCGCCCCATCGCGAGTAAGCCCCGCCCCCGGCGCCAACGCATGCAATGCCCATGCATGTGTTCCATCTGTACCGGGCTTAACCCGGTAAAGCAACGCCCCATCGCGGTAAGCCCCGCCCCCCGCACCGGACGCTACGCAACGCACTGCAAGTTGCCGACGTACCGGGCTTAAGCCGGTAAGCCCCGCCCATCGCGGTAAAGCCCGCCCCCGGCGCCGACGCTATGCAATGCCACTGCATGTTCCATTCTGTAACGGGCTTAAGCGGTAAGCGCACCATCGCGGTGAAGCCCCCGCCCCCGGCACCGACGATACGCAATGCACTGCAAGTTGCCGACTGTACCGGCTTAAAGCGGTAAGCCCCGCCCCATCGCGGTAAGCCCGCCCCCCGGCACCGACGCTACGCAACGCACTGCAAGTTTGCCGACTTTACCAGGCTTAAGGCCGGTAAGCCGCACCCCACCATCGCGGTAAGCCCCGCCCCGGCACCGAACGCTACGCAATGCACTGCAAGTTGCCGACTGTACGGGCTTAAGCGGAAGCCACGCCCACGCGGCGGGCATGTTCAATAAAACAAAATGGCGGTGCTATGCCATGCGAAGTAACAGCGGCCCAGCGACAAAGTAACGAAAGTTGTTGCGTCTGCTGAAGAGGGTGGCAGTAAGCATTGAGTGTTGTAAACTGTACCCAGCTAAGCCGGTAAGCCGCCCCACCCAAGGACGGGCCAATCATACCAGGCTTAAAGCCAGCGAGCCAGCCACCTGCGGACCCAATGCTATGTAATTCACTGCAATGCATTGGTTTTTTGCCCTTAGTGGGCGTTGAACCCAGGACCCCAGCGCGCAAGGCTACTGATGTAACACTGAGCCACCGTGCTGCCTCTACTCCAAAAGCAATTTAACTGAGCGGCCCAGGTGTTGAAAAACAAGTGGCGGTGCTATCTATGTCATGAAAAGATAGCAGGCCGCTTCAGCGCCAAAGGAAATGGAGGGTTGACGTCTTCTGTGAAAAGGTGACAGTAAGCATTGCATGTTGCCATATTGCCCACCGTACCTGGCATGACGCGGAAGCCCCGCCCCATGGCAGTAGCCCCGCCCCCGGCACCGACGCTACGCAAATTGCACTGTATGTTGCCCGACTGTACAGGGCTAAGCCGGTAAGCCCCGCCCCATCGCGGTAAGCCCCGCCCCCGGCCACCGACGCACGCAATGACATGCAAAGTTGCCGACTGTACCGGGCTAAGGCCGGTTAAGCCACGCCCCATCGGCGCAGGCATGTTTCAATTATAAACAAATGCGGTGCTATTGCCATGAGAAGTAACAGCGGCACCAGCGCAAAAGTAACGAAGTGTTGCGTCTGCTGAAGAGGTGGCAGTAAGCATTGCGTCGTTGTCAAAACTGTACAGGCTAAAGCCGGTAAGCCCCGCCCCACCCAAGGGGGAACGTGGCCATCATACCAGGCTTAAGCCAGCGAGCCACGCCCCTGCGCCGGACCCAAATGCTATGTAATTCACCGCCAATGCAATTGGGTTTTTTGCCTTAGTGGGAGTTGAACCCAGGGACCCCAGGCTGCAAGGCTACTGTGCTAAACCACTGAGCCCACCGTGCTGCCTCTACTTCAAAGCTCAATTTAAATGAGGCATGTTGAAAAAACAATGTGGCCGCGTGCTATGTCATGAAAAGTAGCAGCCGCTTCAGGCGCCAAAGGGAAATGATGGGTTGCGTCTGCTGAAAAGGTCGAAGTAAGCATTGCATGTTGCCATAGGCACACCGTACCTGGCCATGACGCGGTAAGCCCGCCCCCCATGGCGGTTAAGCCCCGCCCCCGGCACCGACGCTACGCACTGCACTGTATGTTGCGGACTGTACAGGGCTTAAGCAGGTAAGCCCCGGCCCCATCGCTGGTATAAGCCCCGCCCCCGCGCGCCAAACGCTAGCAATGTGCCACTGCATGTTTCCATCTGTACCGGAGCTTAAGCCGGTAAGCCCCGCCCCATCGCGGTAAGCCCGCCCCCGGGCACCGACGCTACGCCCAACGCACTGCAAGTGCGACTGTACCGGGCTTAGCCGGTAAGCCCCGCCCCATCTCGGTAAGGCCCGCCCCCGGCGGCCGACGCTATGCATGCCACTGCATGTTCATCTGTACCGGGCCTTAAGCCGGTAAGGCCCCGGCCCCATCGCCGGTAAGCCGCCCCCCGGTACGACGATACGCAACGCACTGCAAGTTGCCGACTGTACCGGCTTAAGCCGGGTAAGCCCGCCCCCATGCGGTAAGCCCCGCCCCCGGCACCGACGCTACGCAATGCACGGCAAGTTGCCGAATGTACCGGGATTAAGCCGGTAAGCCCCGCCCCATCGCGGTAAGCCCCGCCCCCCGGCACCGACCTACGCAACGCACTGCCAAGTTGGCCGACGTACCGGGCTAAGCGGTAAGCCCGCCCCCATCGCGGTTAAAGCCCGCCCCCCCCGCACCGACGTACGCAAATGCATGCAAGTTGCGACTGTACCGGGCTTAAGCGGTAAGCCACGCCCCCATCGCGCGGGCATGTCCAATTAAAACAAATGCGGGCTATGCCATGAGTAGTAAACAGCGGCACCAGCGCAAAAGGTAACGAGTGTTGCGTCTGTGAAGAGGTGGCAGTAAAGCATTGCGTGTTGTCAACTGTACCAGGCTAAAAGGCCGGTAAGCCCCGCCCCCACCCAATGGACGTGGCCAATCATACCAGGCTTAAGCCAGCGAGCCAAGCCCCACTGCGCCGACCCCAATGCTATGTTAATCAATTGCAATGCCAATTGGTTTTTTGCCCTTAGTGCGGAGTTGAACCCAGGACCCCAGCGCTGCAAGGCTACTGTGCTAACCACTGAGCCCCCGTGCTGCCCTCTACTCCAAAGCAATTTAAATGAGGGCATGTTTGAAAAACAAGTGGCGGTGTGCTATGTCATGAAAAGTAGCAGCCGCTTCAGCGCCAAAGGAAAATGATGGGTTGCGTCTGCTGAAAGGTGAAGTAAGCATGCATGTGCCATAGTTGCACACTTACCTGGCATGACGCCGGTAAGCCCCGCCCCATGGCAGTGTAAGCCCCGCCCCCCGGCACCGACGCCTACGCAATGCACTGTGTGTGCAGACTGTACCGGGCTTAAGCGGTAAGCCCGCCCCATCGCGGTAAGCCCCGCCCCCGGCGCCGACGCTATGCAATGCACTGCATGTTTCCGACTGTACGGGCTTAAGCCGGTAAGCCCCGCCCATCGCGGTAAGCCCCGCCCCCCGGCACCGACGCTACGCAACGCACTGCAAGTTGCCGACTGTACCGGGCTTAAGCCGGTAAGCCCCGCCCCCATCGCGGTAAGCCCCGCCCCCGCGCACCGACGCTACGCAATGCACTGCAAGTTGCCGACTGTACCGGGCTTAAGCCGGTAAAGCCCCGCCCCATCGCGGTAAGCCCCGCCCCCCCTGGCACCGACGCTACGCAACGCACTGCAAGTTGCCGACTGTACCGGGCTTAAGCCGGTAAGCCCGCCCCCATCGCGGTAGCCCCGCCCCGGCACCGACGCTACGCAATGCACTGCAAGTTGCCGACTGTACCGGGCTTAAGCCGGTAAGCCACGCCCCCATCGCGCGGGCATGTTCAATAAAACAAATGGCGGTGCTATGCCATGAGAAGTAACAGCGCCCCAGCGCAAAAGGTAACGAAGTGTTGCGTCTGCTGAAGAGGTGGCAGTAAGCATTGCGTGTTGTCAACTGTACCAGGCTAAAGCCGGTAAGCCCCGCCCCACCCAATGGACGTGGCCAATCATACCAGGCTTAAGCCAGCGAGCCACGCCCCTGCGCCGACCCAATGCTATGTAATTCACTGCAATGCAATTGGGTTTTTGCCCTTAGTGGGAGTTGAACCCAGGACCCCAGCGCTGCAAGGCTACTGTGCTAACCACTGAGCCACCGTGCTGCCTCTACTCCAAAGCAATTTAAATGAGGGCATGTTTGAAAAACAAGTGGCGGTGCTATGTCATGAAAAGTAGCAGCCGCTTCAGCGCCAAGGAAATGATGGGTTGCGTCTGCTGAAAAGGTGACAGTAAGCATTGCATGTTGCCATAGTTGCACACCGTACCTGGCATGACGCGGTAAAGCCCCGCCCCCATGGCGGTAAGCCCCGCCCCCCGGCACCGACGCTACGCAATGCACTGATGTTGCCGACTGTACAGGGCTTAAGCCGGTAAGCCCCGCCCCATCGCGGTAAGCCCCGCCCCGCGCCGACGCTATGCAATGCACTGCATGTTGCCACTGTACCGGGCTTAAGCCGGTAAGCCCCGCCCCATCGCGGTAAGCCCCGCCCCCCGGCACCGACGCTACGCAACGCACTGCAAGTTGCCGACTGTACCGGGCTTAAGCCGGTAAGCCCCGCACCCATCGCGGTAAGCCCCCCCCCCGGCACCGACGTACGCAACGCACTGCAAGTTGCCGACTGTACCGGGCTTAAGCCGGTAAGCCCCGCCCCCATCGCGGTAAGGCCCCGCCCCGGCACCGACGCTACGCAATGCACTGCAAGTTCCGACTGTACCGGGCTTAAGCCGTAAGGCCACGCCCCATCGCGCGGGCATGTTCAATAAAACAAATGGCGGTGCTATGCCATGAGAAAGTAACAGCGGCCCCAGCGCAAAAGGTAACGAAGTGTTGCGTCTGCTGAAGAGGTGGCAGTAAGCATTGCGTGTTGTCAACTGTACCAGGCTAAAGCCGGTAAGCCCCGCCCCCACCCAATGGACGTGGCCAATCATACCAGGCTTAAGCCAGCGAGCCACGCCCCCTGCGCCGACCCAATGCTATGTAATTCACTGCAATGCAATTGGTTTTTTGCCCTTAGTGGGAGTTGAACCCAGGACCCCAGCGCTGCAAGGCTACTGTGCTAACCACTGAGCCACCGTGCTGCCTCTACTCCAAAGCAATTTAAATGAGGGCATGTTAAAAAACAAGTGGCGGTGCTATGTCATGAAAAGTAGCAGCCGCTTCAGCGCCAAAGGAAGTGATGGGTTGCGTCTGCTGAAAAAGTGACAGTAAGCATTGCATGTTGCCATAGTTGCACACTGTACCTGGCATGACGCGGTAAGCCCCGCCCCATGGCGGTAAGGCCCCGCCCCCGCACCGACGCTACGCAATGCACTGTATGTTGCCGACTGTACAGGGCTTAAGCCGGTAAGCCCCGCCCCATCGCGGTAAGCCCCGCCCCCGGCACCGACGCTACGCAATGCACTGCAAGTTGCCGACTGTACCGGGCTTAAGCCGGTAAGCCACGCCCCCATCGCCGGGCATGTGCAATTAAAACAATGGCGGTGCTATGCCATGAGGAAGTAACAGCGGCCCCAGCGCAAAGGTAACGAAGGTGTGCGTCTGCTGAAGAGGTCCGGTGGCAGTAAGCACTGCGGTTGTCGACTGTACCAGGCTAAAGCCGGTAAGCCCGCCCCCACCCATGACGTGGCCAATCATACCAGGCTTAAGCCAGCGAGCAACGCCACCTGCGCCGACCAATGCTATGAATTCACTGCAATGCAATTGGTTTTTGCCCTTAGTGGAGTTAACCCCGCCCCCAGCGCTGCAAGGCTACTGTAGCTAACCACTGAGCACCGGCTGCCTCTAGCCAAAGCAATTCGCGCGGGCATGTTGAAAAAAATGGTGGCGGGCTATGCCATGAAAAGTAGCAGCCCTCAGCGCAAAAGGAAATGATGGGTTGCGTCTGCTGAAAAGTGGCAGTAGCATTGCATGTTGCCATAGTTGCACCCCGTACCTGGCATGACGCGGTAAGCCCCTCCCCCATGGCGGTAAGCCCCGCCCCGGCACCGACGCTAACGCAATGCACTGTATTGTTGCCGACTGTACAGGGGCTTAAGCCCGGTAAGCCCCGCCCCATCCGGTAGCCCGCCCCCGGCGCCAACGCCTATGCCAATGCACTGCATGTTTCCCATCTGTACGCGGCTTAAGCGGTAAGCCCCGCCCCATCGCGGTAAGCCCCGACCCTAGGCACCGACGCTACGCAACGGCACTGTAAGTTCCGACTGTTTTTGTTTAACAAAAACCCCCGTACCTGGCTTTATGACGCGTAAGCCCGCACCCATGCCGGTAAGGCCCCGCCCCCCGGCGCCGACGCTACGCAATGCACTGCATGTTGCCGACTGTACAGGGCTTAAGCCGTAAGCCCCGCCCCATCGCGGTAAGCCCCGCCCCGGCACCGACGCTACGCAACGAACTGCAAGTTGCGACTGTACCGGGCTTAAGCCGGTAAGCCGCCCCCATCGCGGTAAGCCCCGCCCCCGGCACCGACGCTACGCAATGCACTGCAAGTTGCCGACTGTACCGGGCTTAAGCCGGTAAGCCCCGCCCCATCGCGGTAAGCCCCGCCCCCGGCACCGACGCTACGCAACGCACTGCAAGTTGCCGACTGTACCGGGCTTAAGCCGGTAAGCCCCGCCCCCATCGCGGTAAGCCCCGCCCCGGCACCGACGCTACGCAATGCACTGCAAGTTGCCGACTGTACCGGCTTAAGCCGGTAAGCCACGCCCCATCGCGCGGGCATGTTCAATAAAACAAATGGCGGTGCTATGCCATGAGAAGTAACAGCGGCCCAGCGCAAAAGGTAACGAAGTGTTGCGTCTGCTGAAGAGAGTGGTGGCAGTAAGCATTGCGTGTTGTCAACTGTACCAGGCTAAAGCCGGTAAGCCCCGCCCCCACCCAATGGACGTGGCCAATCATACCAGGCTTAAGCCGGCGAGCCACGCCCCCTGCGCCGACCCAATGCTATGTAATTCACTGCAATGCAATTGGTTTTTTGCCCTTAGTGGGAGTTGAACCCAGGACCCCAGCGCTGCAAGGCTACTGTGCTAACCACTGAGCCACCGTGCTGCCTCTACTCCAAAGCAATTTAAATGAGGGCATGTTTGAAAAACAAGTGGCGGTGCTATGTCATGAAAAGTAGCAGCCGCTTCAGCGCCAAAGGAAATGATGGGTTGCGTCTGCTGAAAGGTGACAGTAAGCATTGCATGTTGCCATAGTTGCACACTGTACCTGGCATGACGCGGTAAGCCCCGCCCCCATGGCGGTAAGCCCCGCCCCGGCACCGACGCTACGCAATGCACTGTATGTTGCCGACTGTACAGGGCTTAAGCCGGTAAGCCCCGCCCCATCGCGGTAAGCCCCGACCCCGGCGCCGACGCTATGCAATGCACTGCATGTTTCCATCTGTACGGGCTTAAGCCGGTAAGCCCCGCCCCATCGCGGTAAGCCCCGCCCCCCGGCCCCGACGCTACGCAACGCACTGCAAGTTGCCGACTGTACCGGGCTTAAGCCGGTAAGCCCCGCCCCCATCGCGGTAAGCCCCGCCCCCGGCACCGACGCTACGCAATGCACTGCAAGTTGCCGACTGTACCGGGCTTAAGCCGGTAAGCCCCGCCCCCATCGCGGTAAGCCCCGCCCCCGGCACCGACGCTACGCAACGCACTGCAAGTTGCCGACTGTACCGGGCTTAAGCCGGTAAGCCCCGCTTCCATCGCGGTAAGCCCCGCCCCCGGCACCGACGCTACGCAATGCACTGCAAGTTGCCGACTGTACCGGGCTTAAGCCGGTAAGCCACGCCCCCATCGCGCGGGCATGTTCAATAAAACAAATGGCGGTGCTATGCCATGAGAAGTAACAGCGGCCCAGCGCAAAAGGTAACGAAGTGTTGCGTCTGCTGAAGAGGTGGCAGTAAGCATTGCGTGTTGTCAACTGTACCAGGCTAAAGCCGGTAAGCCCCGCCCCCACCCAATGGACGTGGCCAATCATACCAGGCTTAAGCCGGCGAGCCACGCCCCTGCGCCGACCCAATGCTATGTAATTCACTGCAATGCAATTGGTTTTTTGCCCTTAGTGGGAGTTGAACCCAGGGACCCAGCGCTGCAAGGCTACTGTGCTAACCACTGAGCCACCGTGCTGCCTCTACTCCAAAGCAATTTAATGAGGGCATGTTTGAAAAACAAGTGGCGGTGCTATGTCATGAAAAGTAGCAGCCGCTTCAGCGCCAAAGGAAATGATGGGTTGCGTCTGCTGAAAAGGTGACAGTAAGCATTGCATGTTGCCATAGTTGCACACTGTACCTGGCATGACGCGGTAAGCCCCGCCCCCAGGGCGGTAAGCCCCGCCCCCGGCACCGACGCTACGCAATGCACTGTATGTTGCCGACTGTACAGGGCTTAAGCCGGTAAGCCCCGCCCCATCGCGGTAAGCCCCGCCCCCGGCGCCGACGCTATGCAATGCACTGCATGTTTCCATCTGTACCGGGCTTAAGCCGGTAAGCCCCGCCCCATCGCGGTAAGCCCCGCCCCCCGGCACCGACGCTACGCAATGCACTGCAAGTTGCCGACTGTACCGGGCTTAAGCCGGTAAGCCCCGCCCCATCGCGGTAAGCCCCGCCCCCGGCACCGACGCTATGCAATGCACTGCAAGTTGCCGACTGTACCGGGCTTAAGCCGGTAAGCCCCGCCCATCGCGGTAAGCCCCGCCCCCCGGCACCGACGCTACGCAACGCACTGCAAGTTGCCGACTGTAACCGGGCTTAAGCCGGTAAGCCCCGCCCCCATCGCGGTAAGCCCCGCCCCCGGCACCGACGCTACGCAATGCACAGCAAGTTGCCGACTGTACCGGGCTTAAGCCGGTAAGCCCCCCCCCAACGCGGTAAGCCCCCCCCCCGGCACCGACGCTACGCACGCACTGCAAGTTGCCGACTGTACCGGGCTTAAGCCGGGAAGCCCCCCCCCCATCGCGGTAAGCCCGCCCCCGGCACCGACGCTACGCAATGCACTGCAAGTTGCCGACTGTACCGGGCTTAAGCCGGTAAGCCACGCCCCATCGCGCGGGCATGTTCAATAAAACAAATGGCGGTGCTATGCCATGAGAAGTAACAGCGGCCCCAGCGCAAAAGGTAACGAAGTGTTGCGTCTGCTGAAGAGGTGGCAGTAAGCATTGCGTGTTGTCAACTGTACCAGGCTAAAGCCGGTAAGCCCCGCCCCACCCAATGGACGTGGCCAATCATACCAGGCTTAAGCCGGCGAGCCACGCCCCCTGCGCCGACCCAATGCTATGTAATTCACTGCAATGCAATTGGTTTTTTGCCTTAGTGGGAGTTGAACCAGGACCCCAGCGCTGCAAGGCTACTGTGCTAACCACTGAGCCACCGTGCTGCCTCTACTCCAAAGCAATTTAAATGAGGGCATGTTTGAAAAAACAAGTGGCGGTGCTATGTCATGAAAAGTAGCAGCCGCTTCAGCGCCAAAGGAAATGATGGGTTGCGTCTGCTGAAAAGGTGACAGTAAGCATTGCATGTTGCCATAGTTGCACACTGTACCTGGCATGACGCGGTAAGCCCCGCCCCATGGCGGTAAGCCCCGCCCCCGGCACCGACGCTACGCAATGCACTGTATGTTGCCGACTGTACAGGGCTTAAGCCGGTAAGCCCCGCCCCATCGCGGTAAGCCCCGCCCCCGGCGCCGACGCTATGCAATGCACTGCATGTTTCCATCTGTACCGGGCTTAAGCCGGTAAGCCCCCCCCCCTCCCGGTAAGCCCCCCCCCCCGGCACCGACGCTACGCAACGCACTGCAAGTTGCCGACTGTACCGGGCTTAAGCCGGTAAGCCCCGCCCCCATCGCGGTAAGCCCCGCCCCCGGCACCGACGCTACGCAATGCACTGCAAGTTGCCGACTGTACCGGGCTTAAGCCGGTAAGCCACGCCCCCATCGCGCGCGGCCATGTTCAATAAAACAAAATGGCGGGCTATGCCATGAGAAGTAACAGCGGCCCCCCAGCGCAAAAGGTAACGAAGTGTTGCGTCTGCTGAAGAGGTGGCAGTAAGCATTGCGTGTTGTCAACTGTACCAGGCTAAAGCCGGTAAGCCCCGCCCCCCACCCAATGGACGTGGCCAATCACACCAGCTTAAGCCGGCGAGCCACGCCCCTGCGCCGACCCAATGCTATGTAATTCACTGCAATGCAATTGGTTTTTTGCCCTTAGTGGGAGTTGAACCCAGGACCCCAGCGCTGCAAGGCTACTGTGCTAACCACTGAGCCACCGTGCTGCCTAAACTCAAAGCAATTTAAATGAGGGCATGTTTAAAAAACAAGTGGCGGTTGCTATGCTTGAAAGTAGCAGCCGCTTCAGCGCCAAAGGAAATGATGGGTTGCGTCTGCTGAAAAGGTGACAGTAAGCATTGCATGTTGCCATAGTTGCACACTGTACCTGGCATGACGCGGTAAGCCCCGCCCCATCGCGGTAAGCCCCGCCCCCGGCACCGACGCTACGCAATGCACTGCAAGTTGCCGACTGTACCGGGCTTAAGCCGGTAAGCCCCGCCCCATCGCGGTAAGCCCCGCCCCCCGGCACCGACGCTACGCAACGCACTGCAAGTTGCCGACTGTACCGGGCTTAAGCCGGTAAGCCCCGCCCCCATCGCGGTAGCCCCGCCCCCGGCACCGACGCTACGCAATGCACTGCAAGTTGCCGACTGTACCGGGCTTAAGCCGTTAAGCCCGCCCCCATCGCGCGGGCATGTTCAATAAAACAAATGGCGGTGCTATGCCATGAGAAGTAACAGCGGCCCCAGCGCAAAAGGTAACGAAGTGTTGCGTCTGCTGAAGAGGTGGCAGTAAGCATTGCGTGTTGTCAACTGTACAGGCTAAAGCCGGTAAGCCCCGCCCCCACCCAATGACGTGGCCAATCATACCAGGCTTAAGCCGGCAGCCACGCCCCTGCGCCGACCCAATGCTATGTAATTCACTGCAATGCAATTGGTTTTTTGCCCTTAGTGGGAGTTGAACCCAGGACCCCAGCGCTGCAAGGCTACTGTGCTAACCACTGAGCCACCGTGCTGCCTCTACTCCAAAGCAATTTAATGAGGGCATGTTTGAAAAACAAGTGGCGGTGCTATGTATGAAAAGTAGCAGCCGCTTCATCGCCAAAGGAAATGATGGGTTGCGTCTGCTGAAAGGTGACAGTAAGCATTGCATGTTGCCATAGTTGCACACTGTACCTGGCATGACGCGGTAAGCCCCGCCCCCATGGCGGTAAGCCCCGCCCCGGCACCGACGCTACGCAATGCACTGTATGTTGCCGACTGTACAGGGCTTAAGCCGGTAAGCCCCGCCCATCGCGGTAAGCCCCGACCCCGGCGCCGACGCTATGCAATGCACTGCATGTTTCCATCTGTACCGGGCTTAAGCCGGTAAGCCCCGCCCCATCGCGGTAAGCCCCGCCCCCCGGCACCGACGCTACGCAATGCACTGCAAGTTGCCGACTGTACCGGGCTTAAGCCGGTAAGCCCCGCCCCCATCGCGGTAAGCCCCGCCCCCGGCGCCGACGCTATGCAATGCACTGCAAGTTGCCGACTGTACCGGGCTTAAGCCGGTAAGCCCCGCCCCATCGCGGTAAGCCCCGCCCCCCGGCACCGACGCTACGCAACGCACTGCAAGTTGCCGACTGTACCGGGCTTAAGCCGGTAAGCCCCGCCCCCATCGCGGTAAGCCCCGCCCCCGGGCCGACGCTATGCAATGCACTGCAAGTTGCCGACTGTACCGGGCTTAAGCCGGTAAGCCCCGCCCCATCGCGGTAAGCCCCGCCCCCCGGCACCGACGCTACGCAACGCACTGCAAGTTGCCGACTGTACCGGGCTTAAGCCGGTAAGCCCCGCCCCCTAGCGGTAAGCCCCGCCCCCGGCACCGACGCTACGCAATGCACTGCAAGTTGCCGACTGTACCGGGCTTAAGCCGGTAAGCCACGCCCCCATCGCGCGGGCATGTTCAATAAAACAAATGGCGGTGCTATGCCATGAGAAGTAACAGCGGCCCAGCGCAAAAGGTAACGAAGTGTTGCGTCTGCTGAAGAGGTGGCAGTAAGCATTGCGTGTTGTCAACTGTACCAGGCTAAAGCCTGTAAGCCCCGCCCCCACCCAATGGACGTGGCCAATCATACCAGGCTTAAGCCGGCGAGCCACGCCCCTGCGCCGACCCAATGCTATGTAATTCACTGCAATGCAATTGGTTTTTTTGCCCTTAGTGGGAGTTGAACCCAGGACCCCAGCGCTGCAAGGCTACTGTGCTAACCACTGAGCCACCGTGCTGCCTCTACTCCAAAGCAATTTAAATGAGGCATGTTTAAAAAACAAGTGGCGGTGCTATGTCATGAAAAGTAGCAGCCGCTTCAGCGCCAAAGGAAATGATGGGTTGCGTCTGCTGAAAGGTGACAGTAAGCATTGCATGTTGCCATAGTTGCACACTGTACCTGGCATGACGCGGTAAGCCCCGCCCCCATGGCGGTAAGCCCCGCCCCCGGCACCGACGCTACGCAATGCACTGTATGTTGCCGACTGTACAGGGCTTAAGCCGGTAAGCCCCGCCCCATCGCGGTAAGCCCCGCCCCCGGCGCCGACGCTATGCAATGCACTGCATGTTTCCATCTGTACCGGGCTTAAGCCGGTAAGCCCCGCCCCATCGCGGTAAGCCCCGCCCCCCGGCACCGACGCTACGCAATGCACTGCAAGTTGCCGACTGTACCGGGCTTAAGCCGGTAAGCCCCGCCCCATCGCGGTAAGCCCCGCCCCCGGCACCGACGCTATGCAATGCACTGCAGTTTCCGACTGTACCGGGCTTAAGCCGGTAAGCCCCGCCCCATCGCGGTAAGCCCCGCCCCCCGGCACCGACGCTACGCAACGCACTGCAAGTTGCCGACTGTACCGGGCTTAAGCCGGTAAGCCCCGCCCCCATCGCGGTAAGCCCCGCCCCCGCACCGACGCTATGCAATGCACTGCAAGTTGCCGACTGTACCGGGCTTAAGCCGGTAAGCCCCGCCCCCATCGCGGTGAGCCCCGCCCCCCGGCACCGACGCGACGCAACGCACTGCAAGTTGCCGACTGTACCGGGCTTAAGCCGGTAAGCCCCGCCCCCATCGCGGTAAGCCCCGCCCCCGGCACCGACGCTACGCAATGCACTGCAAGTTGCCGACTGTACCGGGCTTAAGCCGGTAAGCCACGCCCCCATCGCGCGGGCATGTTCAATAAAACAAATGGCGGTGCTATGCCATGAGAAGTAACAGCGGCCCCAGCGCAAAAGGTAACGAAGTGTTGCGTCTGCTGAAGAGGTGGCAGTAAGCATTGCGTGTTGTCAACTGTACCAGGCTAAAGCCTGTAAGCCCCGCCCCCACCCAATGGACGTGGCCAATCATACCAGGCTTAAGCCGGCGAGCCACGCCCCCTGCATCGACCCAATGCTATGTAATTCACTGCAATGCAATTGGTTTTTGCCCTTAGTGGGAGTTGAACCCAGGACCCCAGCGCTGCAAGGCTACTGTGCTAACCACTGAGCCACCGTGCTGCCTCTACTCCAAAGCAATTTAAATGAGGGCATGTTGAAAAACAAGTGGCGGTGCTATGTCATGAAAAGTAGCAGCCGCTTCAGCGCCAAAGGAAATGATGGGTTGCGTCTGCTGAAAGGTGACAGTAAGCATTGCATGTTGCCATAGTTGCACACTGTACCTGGCATGACGCGGTAAGCCCCGCCCCATGGCGGTAAGCCCCGCCCCGGCACCGACGCTACGCAATGCACTGTATGTTGCCGACTGTACAGGGCTTAAGCCGGTAAGCCCGCCCCATCGCGGTAAGCCCCGCCCCGGCACTGACGCTATGCAATGCACTGCATGTTTCCATCTGTACCGGGCTTAAGCCGGTAAGCCCCGCCCCATCGCGGGGTAAAGCCCCCCGCCCCCCGGCACCGACGCTACGCAACGCACTGCAAGTTGCCGACTGTACCGGGCTTAAGCCGGTAAGCCCCGCCCCATCGGGGTTAGGCCCCGCCCGGCACCGACGCTACGCAATGCACTGCAAGTTGCCGACTGTACCGGGCTTAAGCCGGTAAGCCACGCCCCCATCGCGCGGGCATGTTCAATAAAACAAATGGCGGTGCTATGCCATGAGAAGTAACAGCGGCCCCAGCGCAAAAGGTAACGAAGTGTTGCGTCTGCTGAAGAGGTGGCAGTAAGCATTGCGTGTTGTCAACTGTACCAGGCTAAAGCCGGTAAGCCCCGCCCCCACCCAATGGACGTGGCCAATCATACCAGGCTTAAGCCGGCGAGCCACGCCCCCTGCGCCGACCCAATGCTATGTAATTCACTGCAATGCAATTGGTTTTTTGCCCTTAGTGGGAGTTGAACCCAGGACCCCAGCGCTGCAAGGCTACTGTGCTAACCACTGAGCCACCGTGCTGCCTCTACTCCAAAGCAATTTAAATGAGGGCATGTTTAAAAAACAAGTGGGGTGCTATGTCATGAAAAGTAGCAGCCGCTTCAGCGCCAAAGGAAATGATGGTTGCGTCTGCTGAAAAGGTGACAGTAAGCATTGCATGTTGCCATAGTTGCACACTGTACCTGGCATGACGCGGTAAGCCCCGCCCCATCGCGGTAAGCCCCGCCCCGGCACCGACGCTACGCAATGCACTGCAAGTTGCCGACTGTACCGGGCTTAAGCCGGTAAGCCCCGCCCCATCGCGGTAAGCCCCGCCCCCCGGCACCGACGCTACGCAACGCACTGCAAGTTGCCGACTGTACCGGGCTTAAGCCGGTAAGCCCCGCCCCCATCGCGGTAAGCCCCGCCCCCGGCACCGACGCTACGCAATGCACTGCAAGTTGCCGACTGTACCGGGCTTAAGCCGGTAAGCCACGCCCCCATCGCGCGGGCATGTTCAATAAAACAAAGGCGGTGCTATGCCATGAGAAGTAACAGCGGCCCCAGCGCAAAAGGTAACGAAGTGTTGCGTCTGCTGAAGAGGTGGCAGTAAGCATTGCGTGTTGTCAACTGTACCAGGCTAAAGCCGGTAAGCCCCGCCCCCACCAAATGGACGTGCCAATCATACCAGGCTTAAGCCGGCGAGCCACGCCCCCTGCGCCGACCCAATGCTATGTAATTCACTGCAATGCAATTGGTTTTTGCCCTTAGTGGGAGTTGAACCCAGGACCCCAGCGCTGCAAGGCTACTGTGCTAACCACTGAGCCACCGTGCTGCCTCTACTCCAAAGCAATTTAAATGAGGGCATGTTTAAAAAACAAGTGGCGGTGCTATGTGCATGAAAAGTAGCAGCCGCTTCAGCGCCAAAGAAATGATGGGTTGCGTCTGCTGAAAAGGTGACAGTAAGCATTGCATGTTGCCATAGTTGCACACTGTACCTGGCATGACGCGGTAAGCCCCGCCCCCATGGCGGTAAGCCCCGCCCCCGGCACCGACGCTACGCAATGCACTGTATGTTGCCGACTGTACAGGGCTTAAGCCGGTAAGCCCCGCCCCATCGCGGTAAGCCCCGACCCCGGCGCCGACGCTATGCAATGCACTGCATGTTTCCATCTGTACCGGCTTAAGCCGGTAAGCCCCGCCCCATCGCGGTAAGCCCCGCCCCCCGGCACCGACGCTACGCAATGCACTGCAAGTTGCCGACTGTACCGGGCTTAAGCCGGTAAGCCCCGCCCCCATCGCGGTAAGCCCCGCCCCCGGCGCCGACGCTATGCAATGCACTGCAAGTTGCCGACTGTACCGGGCTTAAGCCGGTAAGCCCCGCCCCATCGCGTAATGCCCGCCCCCCGGCACCGACGCTACGCAACGCACTGCAAGTTGCCGACTGTACCGGGCTTAAGCCGGTAAGCCCCGCCCCCATCGCGGTAAGCCCCGCCCCCGGCACCGACGCTACGCAATGCACTGCAAGTTGCCGACTGTACCGGGCTTAAGCCGGTAAGCCCCGCCCCATCGCGGTACGCCCCGCCCCCCGCACCGACGCTACGCAACGCACTGCAAGTTGCCGACTGTACCGGGCTTAAGCCGGTAAGCCCCGCCCCCATCGCGGTAAGCCCCGCCCCCGGCACCGACGCTACGCAATGCACTGCAAGTTGCCGACTGTACCGGGCTTAAGCCGGTAAGCCACGCCCCCATCGCGCGGGCATGTTCAATAAAACAAATGGCGGTGCTATGCCATGAGAAGTAACAGCGGCCCCAGCGCAAAAGGTAACGAAGTGTTTGCGTCTGCTGAAGAGGTGGCAGTAAGCATTGCGTGTTGTCAACTGTACCAGGCTAAAGCCGGTAAGCCCCGCCCCCACCCAATGGACGTGGCCAATCATACCAGGCTTAAGCCAGCGAGCCACGCCCCCTGCGCCGACCCAATGCTATGTAATTCACTGCAATGCAATTGGTTTTTTGCCCTTAGTGGGAGTTGAACCCAGGACCCCAGCGCTGCAAGGCTACTGTGCTAACCACTGAGCCACCGTGCTGCCTCTACTCCAAAGCAATTTAAATGAGGGCATGTTTGAAAACAAGTGGCGGTGCTATGTCATGAAAAGTAGCAGCCGCTTCAGCGCCAAAGGAAATGATGGGTTGCGTCTGCTGAAAAGGTGACAGTAAGCATTGCATGTTGCCATAGTTGCACACTGTACCTGGCATGACGCGGTAAGCCCCGCCCCCATGGCGGTAAGCCCCGCCCCCGGCACCGACGCTACGCAATGCACTGTATGTTGCCGACTGTACAGGGCTTAAGCCGGTAAGCCCCGCCCCATCGCGGTAAGCCCCGCCCCCGGCGCCGACGCTATGCAATGCACTGCATGTTTCCATCTGTACCGGGCTTAAGCCGGTAAGCCCCGCCCCATCGCGGTAAGCCCCGCCCCCGGCACCGACGCTACGCAACGCACTGCAAGTTGCCGACTGTACCGGGCTTAAGCCGGTAAGCCCCGCCCCATCGCGGTAAGCCCCGCCCCCGGCACCGACGCTATGCAATGCACTGCAAGTTGCCACTGTACCGGGCTTAAGCCGGTAAGCCCCGCCCCATCGCGGTAAGCCCCGCCCCCCGGCACCGACGCTACGCAACGCACTGCAAGTTGCCGACTGTACCGGGCTTAAGCCGGTAAGCCCCGCCCCCATCGCGGTAAGCCCCGCCCCCGGCACCGACGCTACGCAATGCACTGCAAGTTGCCGACTGTACCGGGCTTAAGCCGGTAAGCCCCGCCCCATCGCGGTAAGCCCCGCCCCCCGGCACCGACGCTACGCAACGCACTGCAAGTTGCCGACTGTACGGGCTTAAGCCGGTAAGCCCCGCCCCATCGCGGTAAGCCCCGCCCCCGGCACCGACGCTACGCAATGCACTGCAAGTTGCCGACTGTACCGGGCTTAAGCCGGTAAGCCACGCCCCCATCGCGCGGGCATGTTCAATAAAACAAATGGCGGTGCTATGCCATGAGAAGTAACAGCGGCCCCAGCGCAAAAGGTAACGAAGTGTTGCGTCTGCTGAAGAGGTGGCAGTAAGCATTGCGTGTTGTCAACTGTACCAGGCTAAAGCCGGTAAGCCCCGCCCCCACCCAATGGACGTGGCCAATCATACCAGGCTTAAGCCGCGAGCCACGCCCCCTGCGCCGACCCAATGCTATGTAATTCACTGCAATGCAATTGGTTTTTTGCCCTTAGTGGGAGTTGAACCCAGGACCCCAGCGCTGCAAGGCTACTGTGCTAACCACTGAGCCACCGTGCTGCCTCTACTCCAAAGCAATTTAAATGAGGGCATGTTTGAAAAACAAGTGGCGGTGCTATGTCATGAAAAGTAGCAGCCGCTTCAGCGCCAAAGGAAATGATGGGTTGCGTCTGCTGAAAAGGTGACAGTAAGCATTGCATGTTGCCATAGTTGCACACTGTACCTGGCATGACGCGGTAAGCCCCCGCCCCCATGGCGGTAAGCCCCGCCCCCGGCACCGACGCTACGCAATGCACTGTATGTTGCCGACTGTACAGGGCTTAAGCCGGTAAGCCCCGCCCCATCGCGGTAAGCCCCGCCCCCGGCACCGACGCTACGCAATGCACTGCAAGTTGCCGACTGTACCGGGCTTAAGCCGGTAAGCCACGCCCCCATCGCGCGGGCATGTTCAATAAAACAAATGGCGGTGCTATGCCATGAGAAGTAACAGCGGCCCCAGCGCAAAAGGTAACGAAGTGTTGCGTCTGCTGAAGAGGTGGCAGTAAGCATTGCGTGTTGTCAACTGTACCAGGCTAAAGCCGGTAAGCCCCGCCCCCACCCAATGGACGTGGCCAATCATACCAGGCTTAAGCCAGCGAGCCACGCCCCCTGCGCCGACCCAATGCTATGTAATTCACTGCAATGCAATTGGTTTTTTGCCCTTAGTGGGAGTTGAACCCAGGACCCCAGCGCTGCAAGGCTACTGTGCTAACCACTGAGCCACCGTGCTGCCTCTACTCCATAGCAATTAAATGAGGGCATGTTTGAAAAACAAGTGGCGGTGCTATGTCATGAAAAGTAGCAGCCGCTTCAGCGCCAAAGGAAATGATGGGTTGCGTCTGCTGAAAAGGTGACAGTAAGCATTGCATGTTGCCATAGTTGCACACCGTACCTGGCATGACGCGGTAAGCCCCGCCCCCATGGCGGTAAGCCCCGCCCCCGGCACCGACGCTACGCAATGCACTGTATGTTGCCGACTGTACAGGGCTTAAGCCGGTAAGCCCCGCCCCATCGCGGTAAGCCCCGCCCCCGGCGCCGACGCTATGCAATGCACTGCATGTTTCCATCTGTACCGGGCTTAAGCCGGTAAGCCCCGCCCCATCGCGGTAAGCCCCGCCCCCCGGCACCGACGCTACGCAACGCACTGCAAGTTGCCGACTGTACCGGGCTTAAGCCGGTAAGCCCCGCCCCATCGCGGTAAGCCCCGCCCCCGGCACCGACGCTACGCAATGCACTGCATGTTGCCTACTGTACCGGGCTTAAGCCGGTAAGCCCCGCCCCATCGCGGTAAGCCCCGCCCCCGGCACCGACGCTACGCAATGCACTGCAAGTTGCCGACTGTACCGGGCTTAAGCCGGTAAGCCCCGCCCCATCGCGGTAAGCCCCGCCCCCCGGCACCGACGCTACGCAACGCACTGCAAGTTGCCGACTGTACCGGGCTTAAGCCGGTAAGCCCCGCCCCCATCGCGGTAAGCCCCGCCCCCGGCACCGACGCTACGCAATGCACTGCAAGTTGCCGACTGTACCGGGCTTAAGCCGGTAAGCCACGCCCCCATCGCGCGGGCATGTTCAATAAAACAAATGGCGGTGCTATGCCATGAGAAGTAACAGCGGCCCCAGCGCAAAAGGTAACGAAAGTGTTGCGTCTGCTGAAGAGGTGGCAGTAAGCATTGCGTGTTGTCAACTGTACCAGGCTAAAGCCGGTAAGCCCCGCCCCCACCCAATGGACGTGGCCAATCATACCAGGCTTAAGCAGCGAGCCACGCCCCCTGCGCCGACCCAATGCTATGTAATTCACTGCAATGCAATTGGTTTTTTGCCCTTAGTGGGAGTTGAACCCAGGACCCCAGCGCTGCAAGGCTACTGTGCTAACCACTGAGCCACCGTGCTGCCTCTACTCCAAAGCAATTTAAATGAGGGCATGTTTGAAAAACAAGTGGCGGTGCTATGTCATGAAAAGTAGCAGCCGCTTCAGCGCCAAAGGAAATGATGGTTGCGTCTTGCTGAAAAGGTGACAGTAAGCATTGCATGTTGCCATAGTTGCACACCGTACCTGGCATGACGCGGTAGCCCCGCCCCCATGGCGGTAAGCCCCGCCCCCGGCACCGACGCTACGCAATGCACTGTGTGTTGCCTACTGTACAGGGCTTAAGCCGGTAAGCCCCGCCCCATCGCGGTAAGCCCCGCCCCCGGCACCGACGCTATGCAATGCACTGCAAGTTGCCGACTGTACCGGGCTTAAGCCGGTAAGCCACGCCCCCATCGCGCGGGCATGTTCAATAAAACAAATGGCGGTGCTATGCCATGAGAAGTAACAGCGGCCCCCAGCGCAAAAGGTAACGAAGTGTTGCGTCTGCTGAAGAGGTGGCAGTAAGCATTGCGTGTTGTCAACTGTACCAGGCTAAAGCCGGTAAGCCCCGCCCCCACCCAATGGACGTGGCCAATCATACCAGGCTTAAGCCAGCGAGCCACGCCCCTGCGCCGACCCCAATGCTATGTAATTCACTGCAATGCAATTGGTTTTTTGCCCTTAGTGGGAGTTGAACCCAGGACCCCAGCGCTGCAAGGCTACTGTGCTAACCACTGAGCCACCGTGCTGCCTCTACTCCAAAGCAATTTAAATGAGGGCATGTTTGAAAAACAAGTGGCGGTGCTATGTCATGAAAAGTAGCAGCCGCTTCAGCGCCAAAGGAAATGATGGGTTGCGTCTGCTGAAAAGGTGACAGTAAGCATTGCATGTTGCCATAGTTGCACACCGTACCTGGCATGACGCTGGTAAGCCCCGCCCCCATGGCGGTAAGCCCCGCCCCCGGCACCGACGCTACGCAATGCACTGTATGTTGCCGACTGTACAGGGCTTAAGCGGTAAGCCCCGCCCCATCGCGGTAAGCCCCGCCCCCGGCGCCAAACGCTATGCAATGCACTGCATGTTTCCATCTGTACCGGGCTAAGCCGGTAAGCCCCGCCCCATCGCGGTAAGCCCCGCCCCCGGCACCGACGCTACGCAACGCACTGCAAGTTGCCGACTGTACCGGGCTTAAGCCGGTAAGCCCCGCCCCCATCGCGGTAAGCCCCGCCCCCGGCACCGACGCTACGCAATGCACTGCAAGTTGCCGACTGTACCGGGCTTAAGCCGGTAAGCCCCGCCCACCGCGGTAAGCCCCGCCCCCCGGCACCGACGCTACGCAACGCACTGCAAGTTGCCGACTGCTACCGGGCTTAAGCCGGTAAGCCCCGCCCCCATCGCGGTAAGCCCCGCCCCCGGCACCGACGCTACGCAATGCACTGCAAGTTGCCGACTGTACCGGGCTTAAGCCGGTAAGCCCCGCCCCATCGCGGTAAGCCCCGCCCCCCGGCACCGACGCTACGCAACGCACTGCAAGTTGCCGACTGTACCGGGCTTAAGCCGGTAAGCCCCGCCCCCATCGCGGTAAGCCCCGCCACCCGGCACCGACGCTACGCAATGCACTGCAAGTTGCCGACTGTACCGGGCTTAAGCCGGTAAGCCACGCCCCCATCGCGCGGGCATGTTCAATAAAACAAATGGCGGTGCTATGCCATGAGACAGTAACAGCGGCCCCAGCGCAAAAGGTAACGAAGTGTTGCGTCTGCTGAAGAGGTGGCAGTAAGCATTGCGTGTTGTCAACTGTACCAGGCTAAAGCCGGTAAGCCCCGCCCCCACCCCATGGACGTGGCCAATCATACCAGGCTTAAGCCAGCGAGCCACGCCCCCTGCGCCGACCCAATGCTATGTAATTCACTGCAATGCAATGGTTTTTTGCCCTTAGTGGGAGTTGAACCCAGACCCCAGCGCTGCAAGGCTACTGTGCTAACCACTGAGCCACCGTGCTGCCTCTACTCCAAAGCAATTTATAATGAGGGCATGTTTGAAAACAAGTGGCGGTGCTATGTCATGAAAGTAGCAGCCGCTTCAGCGCCAAAGGAAAATGATGGGTTGCGTCTGCTGAAAAGGTGACAGTAAGCATTGCATGTTGCCATAGTTGCACACCGTACCTGGCATGACGCGGTAAGCCCCGCCCCATGGCGGTAAGCCCCCGCCCCCGGCACCGACGCTACGCAATGCACTGTATGTTGCCGACTGTACAGGGCTTAAGCCGGTAAGCCCCGCCCCATCGCGGTAAGCCCAGCCCCCGGCGCCGACGCTATGCAATGCACTGCATGTTTCCATCTGTACCGGGCTTAAGCCGGTAAGCCCCCGCCCCATCGCGGTAAGCCCGCCCCCCGGCACCGACGCTACGCAACGCACTGCAAGTTGCCGACTGTTACCGGGCTTAAGCCGGTAAGCCCCGCCCCCATCGCGGTAAGCCCCGCCCCCGGCACCGACGCTACGCAATGCACTGCAAGTTGCCGACTGTACCGGGCTTAAGCCGGTAAGCCCCCGCCCCATCGCGGTAAGCCCCGCCCCCCGGCACCGACGCTACGCAACGCACTGCAAGTTGCCGACTCTGTACCGGGCTTAAGCCGGTAAGCCCCGCCCCCCATCTCGGTTAGCCCCGCCCCCGGCACCGACGCTACGCAATGCACTGCAAGTTGCCGACTGTACGGGCTTAAGCCGGTAAGCCACGCCCCCATCGCGCGGGCATGTTCAATAAAACAAATGGCGGTGCTATGCCATGAGAAGTAACAGCGGCCCCAGCGCAAAAGGTAACGAAGTGTTGCGTCTGCTGAAGAGGTGGCAGTAAGCTTTTGCGTGTTGTCAACTGTACCAGGCTAAAGCCGGTAAGCCCCGCCCCCACCCAATGGACGTGGCCAATCATACCAGGCTTAAGCCAGCGTGCCACGCCCCCTGCGCCGACCCCAATGCTATGTAATTCACTGCAATGCAATTGGTTTTTTGCCCTTAGTGGGAGTTGAACCCAGGACCCCAGCGCTGCAAGGCTACTGTGCTAACCACTGAGCCACCGTGCTGCCTCTACTCCAAAGCAATTAAATGAGGGCATGTTTGAAAACACGTGGCGGTTGCTATGTCATGAAAAGTAGCAGCCGCTTCAGCGCCAAAGGAAATGATGGGTTGCGTCTGCTGAAAGGTGACAGTAAGCATTGCATGTTGCCATAGTTGCACACCGTACCTGGCATGACGCGGTAAGCCCCGCCCCCATGGCGGTAAGCCCCGCCCCCGGCACCGACGCTACGCAATGCACTGTATGTTTGCCGACTGTACAGGGCTTAAGCCCGGTAAGCCCCGCCCCATCGCGGTAAGCCCCGCCCCCGGCGCCAACGCTATGCAATGCACTGCATGTTTCCATCTGTACCGGGCTTAAGCCGGTAAGCCCCGCCCCATCGCGGTAAGCCCCGCCCCCCGGCACCGACGCTACGCAACGCACTGCAAGTTGCCGACTGTACCGGGCTTAAGCCGGTAAGCCCCGCCCCATCGCGGTAAGCCCCCGCCCCCGGCGCCGACGCTATGCAATGCACTGCATGTTTCCATCTGTACAGGGCTTAAGCCGGTAAGCCCCGCCCCATCGCGGTAAGCCCCGCCCCCCGGCACCGACGCTACGCAATGCACTGCAAGTTGCCGACTGTACCGGGCTTAAGCCGGTAAGCCCCGCCCCCATCGCGGTAAGCCCCGCCCCCGGCACCGACGCTACGCAATGCACTGCAAGTTGCCGACTGTACCGGGCTTAAGCCGGTAAGCCCCGCCCCATCGCGGTAAGCCCCGCCCCCCGGCACCGACGCTACGCAACGCACTGCAAGTTGCCGACTGTACCGGGCTTAAGCCGGTAAGCCCCGCCCCCATCGCGGTAAGCCCGCCCCCGGCACCGACGCTACGCAATGCACTGCAAGTTGCCGACTGTACCGGGCTTAAGCCGGTAAGCCACGCCCCCATCGCGCGGGGCATGTTCAATAAAACAAATGGCGGTGCTATGCCATGAGAAGTAACAGCGGCCCCAGCGCAAAGGTAACGAAGTGTTGCGTCTGCTGAAGAGGTGGCAGTAAGCATTGCGTGTTGTCAACTGTACCAGGCTAAAGCGGTAAGCCCCGCCCCCACCCAATGGACGTGGCCAATCATACCAGGCTTAAGCCGGCGAGCCACGCCCCCTGCCCCGACCCAATGCTATGTAATTTCACTGCAAAGCAATTGGTTTTTTGCCCTTAGTGGGAGTTGAACCCAGGACCCCAGCGCTGCAAGGCTACTGTGCTAACCACTGAGCCACCGTGCTGCCTCTACTCCAAAACAATTTAAATGAGGGCATGTTTGAAAAACAAGTGGCGGTGCTATGTCATGAAAAGTAGCAGCCGCTTCAGCGCCAAGGAAATGATGGGTTGCGTCTGCTGAAAAGGTGACAGTAAGCATGCATGTTGCCATAGTTGCACACTGTACCTGGCATGACGCGGTAAGCCCCGCCCCCATGGCGGTAAGCCCCGCCCCCGGCACCGACGCTACGCAATGCACTGTATGTTGCCGACTGTACAGGGCTTAAGCCGGTAAGCCCCGCCCCATCGCGGTAAGCCCCGCCCCCGGCGCCGACGCTATGCAATGCACTGCATGTTTCCATCTGTACCGGGCTTAAGCCGGTAAGCCCCGCCCCATCGCGGTAAGCCCCGCCCCCCCGGCACCGACGCTACGCAACGCACTGCAAGTTGCCAAACTGTACCGGGCTTAAGCCGGTAAGCCCCGCCCCATCGCGGTAAGCCCCGCCCCCGGCACCGACGCTACGCAATGCACTGCAAGTTGCCGACTGTACCGGGCTTAAGCCGGTAAGCCACGCCCCCATCGCGCGGGCATGTTCAATAAAACAAATGGCGGTGCTATGCCATGAGAAGTAACAGCGGCCCCAGCGCAAAAGGTAACGAAGTGTTGCGTCTGCTGAAGAGGTGGCAGTAAGCATTGCGTGTTGTCAACTGTACCAGGCTAAAGCCGGTAAGCCCCGCCCCCACCAATGGACGTGGCCAATCACACCAGGCTTAAGCCGGCGAGCCACGCCCCCTGCGCCGACCCAATGCTATGTAATTCACTGCAATGCAATTGGTTTTTTGCCCTTAGTGGGAGTTGAACCCAGGACCCCAGCGCTGCAAGGCTACTGTGCTAACCACTGAGCCACCGTGCTGCCTCTACTCCAAAGCAATTTAAATGAGGGCATGTTTAAAAACAAGTGGCGGTGCTATGTCTTGAAAAGTAGCAGCCGCTTCAGCGCCAAGGAAATGACTGGGTTGCGTCTGCTGAAAAGGTGACAGTAAGCATTGCATGTTGCCATAGTTGCACACTGTACCTGGCATGACGCGGTAAGCCCCGCCCCATCGCGGTAAGCCCCGCCCCCGGCACCGACGCTACGCAATGCACTGCAAGTTGCCGACTGTACCGGGCTTAAGCCGGTAAGCCCCGCCCCATCGCGGTAAGCCCCGCCCCCCGGCACCGACGCTACGCAACGCACTGCAAGTTGCCGACTGTACCGGGCTTAAGCCGGTAAGCCCCGCCCCCATCGCGGTAAGCCCCGCCCCCGGCACCGACGCTACGCAATGCACTGCAAGTTGCCGACTGTACCGGGCTTAAGCCGGTAAGCCACGCCCCCATCGCGCGGGCATGTTCAATAAAAACAAATGGCGGTGCTATGCCATGAGAAGTAACAGCGGCCCCAGCGCAAAAGGTAACGAAGTGTTGCGTCTGCTGAAGAGGTGGCAGTAAGCATTGCGTGTTGTCAACTGTACCAGGCTAAAGCCGGTAAGCCCCGCCCCCACCCAATGGACGTGGCCAATCATACCAGGCTTAAGCCAGCGAGCCACGCCCCCTGCGCCGACCCAATGCTATGTAATTCACTGCAATGCAATTGGTTTTTTGCCCTTAGTGGGAGTTGAACCCAGGACCCCAGCGCTGCAAGGCTACTGTGCTAACCACTGAGCCACCGTGCTGCCTCTACTCCAAAGCAATTTAAATGAGGGCATGTTTGAAAAACAAGTGGCGGTGCTATGTCATGAAAAGTAGCAGCCGCTTCAGCGCAAAGGAAATGATGGGTTGCGTCTGCTGAAAAGGTGACAGTAAGCATTGCATGTTGCCATAGTTGCACACCGTACCTGGCATGGACGCGGTAAGCCCCGCCCCCATGGCAGTAAGCCCCGCCCCCGGCACCGACGCTACGCAATGCACTGTATGTTGCCGACTGTACAGGGCTTAAGCCGGTAAGCCCCGCCCCATCGCGGTAAGCCCGCCCCCGGCACCGACGCTACGCAATGCACTGCAAGTTGCCGACTGTACCGGGCTTAAGCCGGTAAGCCACGCCCCCATCGCGCGGGCATGTTCAATAAAACAAATGGCGGTGCTATGCCATGAGAAGTAACAGCGGCCCCAGCGCAAAAGGTAACGAAGTGTTGCGTCTGCTGAAGAGGTGGCAGTAAGCATTGCGTGTTGTCAACTGTACCAGGCTAAAGCCGGTAAGCCCCGCCCCCACCCAATGGACGTGGCCAATCATACCAGGCTTAAGCCAGCGAGCCACGCCCCCTGCGCCGACCCAATGCTATGTAATTCACTGCAATGCAATTGGTTTTTTTGCCCTTAGTGGGAGTTGAACCCAGGACCCCAGCGCTGCAAGGCTACTGTGCTAACCACTGAGCCACCGTGCTGCCTCTACTCCAAAGCAATTTAAATGAGGGCATGTTTGAAAAACAAGTGGCGGTGCTATGTCATGAAAAGTAGCAGCCGCTTCAGCGCCAAGGAAATGATGGGTTGCGTCTGCTGAAAAGGTGACAGTAAGCATTGCATGTTGCCATAGTTGCACACCGTACCTGGCATGACGCGGTAAGCCCCGCCCCCCATGGCGGTAAGCCCCGCCCCCGGCACCGACGCTACGCAATGCACTGTATGTTGCCGACTGTACAGGGCTTAAGCCGGTAAGCCCCGCCCCATCGCGGTAAGCCCCGCCCCCGGCGCCAACGCTATGCAATGCACTGCATGTTTCCATCTGTACCGGGCTTAAGCCGGTAAGCCCCGCCCCATCGCGGTAAGCCCCGCCCCCCGGCACCGCCGCTAAGCAACGCACTGCAAGTTGCCGACTGTACCGGGCTTAAGCCGGTAAGCCCCGCCCCCATCGCGGTAAGCCCCGCCCCCGGCACCGACGCTACGCAATGCACTGCAAGTTGCCGACTGTACCGGGCTTAAGCCGGTAAGCCCCGCCCCATCGCGGTAAGCCCCGCCCCCCGGCACCGACGCTACGCAACGCACTGCAAGTTGCCGACTGTACCGGGCTTAAGCCGGTAAGCCCCGCCCCCATCGCGGTAAGCCCCGCCCCCGGCACCGACGCTACGCAATGCACTGCAAGTTGCCGACTGTACCGGGCTTAAGCCGGTAAGCCCCGCCCCATCGCGGTAAGCCCCGCCCCCCGGCACCGACGCTACGCAACGCACTGCAAGTTGCCGACTGTACCGGGCTTAAGCCGGTAAGCCCCGCCCCCATCGCGGTAAGCCCCGCCCCCCGGCACCGACGCTACGCAATGCACTGCAAGTTGCCGACTGTACCGGGCTTAAGCCGGTAAGCCACGCCCCCATCGCGCGGGCATGTTCAATAAAACAAATGGCGGTGCTATGCCATGAGAAGTAACAGCGGCCCCAGCGCAAAAGGTAACGAAGTGTTGCGTCTGCTGAAGAGGTGGCAGTAAGCATTGCGTGTTGTCAACTGTACCAGGCTAAAGCCGGTAAGCCCCCGCCCCCACCCAATGGACGTGGCCAATCATACCAGGCTTAAGCCAGCGAGCCACGCCCCCTACCGCCGACCCAATGCTATGTAATTCACTGCAATGCAATTGGTTTTTTGCCCTTAGTGGGAGTTGAACCCAGGACCCCAGCGCTGCAAGGCTACTGTGCTAACCACTGAGCCACCGTGCTGCCTCTACTCCAAAGCAATTTAAATGAGGGCATGTTTGAAAAACAAGTGGCGGTGCTATGTCATGAAAGTAGCAGCCGCTTCAGCGCCAAAGGAAATGATGGGTGCGTCTGCTGAAAAGGTGACAGTAAGCATTGCATGTTGCCATAGTTGCACACCGTACCTGGCATGACGCGGTAAGCCCCGCCCCCATGGCGGTAAGCCCCGCCCCCGGCACCGACGCTACGCAATGCACTGTATGTTGCCGACTGTACAGGGCTTAAGCCGGTAAGCCCCGCCCCATCGCGGTAAGCCCCGCCCCCCGCGCCGACGCTAAGCAATGCACTGCATGTTTCCAGCTGTACCGGGCTTAAGCCGGTAAGCCCCGCCCCATCGCGGTAAGCCCCGCCCCCCGGCACCGACGCTACGCAAACGCACTGCAAGTTGCCGACTGTACCGGGCTTAAGCCGGTAAGCCCCGCCCCCATCGCGGTAAGCCCCGCCCCCGGCACCGACGCTACGCAAGCACTGCAAGTTGCCGCCTGTACCGGGCTTAAGCCGGTAAGCCCCGCCCCATCGCGGTAAGCCCCGCCCCCCGGCACCGACGCTACGCAACGCACTGCAAGTTGCCGACTGTACCGGGCTTAAGCCGGTAAGCCCCGCCCCCCATCTCGGTTAGCCCCGCCCCCGGCACCGACGCTACGCAATGCACTGCAAGTTGCCGACTGTACCGGGCTTAAGCCGGTAAGCCACGCCCCCATCGCGCGGGCATGTTCAATAAAACAAATGGCGGTGCTATGCCATGAGAAAGTAACAGCGGCCCCAGCGCAAAAGGTAACGAAGTGTTGCGTCTGCTGAAGAGGTGGCAGTAAGCTTTGCGTGTTGTCAACTGTACCAGGCTAAAGCCGGTAAGCCCCGCCCCCACCCAATGGACGTGGCCAATCATACCAGGCTTAAGCCAGCGTGCCACGCCCCCTGCGCCGACCCAATGCTATGTAATTCACTGCAATGCAATTGGTTTTTTGCCCTTAGTGGGAGTTGAACCCAGGACCCCAGCGCTGCAAGGCTACTGTGCTAACCACTGAGCCACCGTGCTGCCTCTACTCCAAAGCAATTTAAATGAGGGCATGTTTGAAAAAACAAGTGGCGGTGCTATGTCATGAAAAGTAGCAGCCGCTTCAGCGCCAAAGGAAATGATGGGTTGCGTCTGCTGAAAAGGTGACAGTAAGCATTGCATGTTGCCATAGTTGCACACCGTACCTGGCATGACGCGGTAAGCCCCGCCCCCATGGCGGTAAGCCCCGCCCCCGGCACCGACGCTACGCAATGCACTGTATGTTGCCGACTGTACAGGGCTTAAGCCGGTAAGCCCCGCCCCATCGCGGTAAGCCCCGCCCCCGGCGCCAACGCTATGCAATGCACTGCATGTTTCCATCTGTACCGGGCTTAAGCCGGTAAGCCCCGCCCCATCGCGGTAAGCCCCGCCCCCCGGCACCGACGCTACGCAACGCACTGCAAGTTGCCGACTGTACCGGGCTTAAGCCGGTAAGCCCCGCCCCATCGCGGTAAGCCCCGCCCCCGGCGCCGACGCTATGCAATGCACTGCATGTTTCCATCTGTACCGGGCTTAAGCCGGTAAGCCCCGCCCCATCGCGGTAAGCCCCGCCCCCCCGGCACCGACGCTACGCAACGCACTGCAAGTTGCCGACTGTACCGGGCTTAAGCCGGTAAGCCCCGCCCCCATCGCGGTAAGCCCCGCCCCCGGCACCGACGCTACGCAATGCACTGCAAGTTGCCGACTGTACCGGGCTTAAGCCGGTAAGCCCCGCCCCATCGCGGTAAGCCCCGCCCCCCGGCACCGACGCTACGCAACGCACTGCAAGTTGCCGACTGTACCGGGCTTAAGCCGGTAAGCCCCGCCCCCCATCGCGGTAAGCCCCGCCCCCGGCACCGACGCTACGCAATGCACTGCAAGTTGCCGACTGTACCGGGCTTAAGCCGGTAAGCCACGCCCCCATCGCGCGGGCATGTTCAATAAAACAAATGGCGGTGCTATGCCATGAGAAGTAACAGCGGCCCCAGCGCAAAGGTAACGAAGTGTTGCGTCTGCTGAAGAGGTGGCAGTAAGCATTGCGTGTTGTCAACTGTACCAGGCTAAAGCCGGTAAGCCCCGCCCCCACCCAATGGACGTGGCCAATCATACCAGGCTTAAGCCGGCGAGCCACGCCCCCTGCCCCGACCCAATGCTATGTAATTCACTGCAATGCAATTGGTTTTTTGCCCTTAGTGGGAGTTGAACCCAGGACCCCAGCGCTGCAAGGCTACTGTGCTAACCACTGAGCCACCGTGCTGCCTCTACTCCAAAACAATTTAAATGAGGGCATAGTTTGAAAAACAAGTGGCGGTGCTATGTCATGAAAAGTAGCAGCCGCTTCAGCGCCCAAGGAAATGATGGGTTGCGTCTGCTGAAAAGGTGACAGTAAGCATTGCATGTTGCCATAAGTTGCACACTGTACCTGGCATGACGCGGTAAGCCCCGCCCCCATGGCGGTAAGCCCCGCCCCCGGCACCGACGCTACGCAATGCACTGTATGTTGCCGACTGTACAGGGCTTAAGCCGGTAAGCCCCGCCCCCTCGCGGTAAGCCCCGCCCCCGGCGCCGACGCTATGCAATGCACTGCATGTTTCCATCTGTACCGGGCTTAAGCCGGTAAGCCCCGCCCCATCGCGGTAAGCCCCGCCCCCCGGCACCGACGCTACGCAACGCACTGCATGTTGCCAACTGTACGGGCTTAAGCCGGTAAGCCCCGCCCCCATCGCGGTAAGCCCCGCCCCCGGCACCGACGCTACGCAATGCACTGCAAGTTGCCGACTGTACCGGGCTTAAGCCGGTAAGCCACGCCCCCATCGCGCGGGCATGTTCAATAAAACAAATGGCGGTGCTATGCCATGAGAAGTAACAGCGGCCCCAGCGCAAAAGGTAACGAAGTGTTGCGTCTGCTGAAGAGGTGGCAGTAAGCATTGCGTGTTGTCAACTGTACCAGGCTAAAGCCGGTAAGCCCCGCCCCCACCCAATGGACGTGGCCAATCACACCAGGCTTAAGCCGGCGAGCCACGCCCCCTGCGCCGACCCAATGCTATGTAATTCACTGCAATGCAATTGGTTTTTTGCCCTTAGTGGGAGTTGAACCCAGGACCCCAGCGCTGCAAGGCTACTGTGCTAACCACTGAGCCACCGTGCTGCCTCTACTCCAAAGCAATTTAAATGAGGGCATGTTTAAAAAACAAGTGGCGGTGCTATGTCTTGAAAAGTAGCAGCCGCTTCAGCGCCAAAGGAAATGATGGGTTGCGTCTGCTGAAAAGGTGACAGTAAGCATTGCATGTTGCCATAGTTGCACACTGTACCTGGCATGACGCGGTAAGCCCCGCCCCATCGCGGTAAGCCCCGCCCCCGGCACCGACGCTACGCAATGCACTGCAAGTTGCCGACTGTACCGGGCTTAAGCCGGTAAGCCCCGCCCCATCGCGGTAAGCCCCGCCCCCCGGCACCGACGCTACGCAACGCACTGCAAGTTGCCGACTGTACCGGGCTTAAGCCGGTAAGCCCCGCCCCCATCGCGGTAAGCCCCGCCCCCGGCACCGACGCTACGCAATGCACTGCAAGTTGCCGACTGTACCGGGCTTAAGCCGGTAAGCCACGCCCCCATCGCGCGGGCATGTTCAATAAAACAAATGGCGGGTGCTATGCCATGAGAAGTAACATCGGCCCCAGCGCAAAAGGTAACGAAGTGTTGCGTCTGCTGAAGAGGGGGCAGTAAGCATTGCGTGTTGTCAACTGTACAAGGCTAAAGTCGGTAAGCCCCGCCCCCACCAAATGTACGTGGCCAATCATACCAGGCTTAAGCCAGCGAGCCACGCCCCTGCGCCGACCCAATGCTATGTAATTCACTGCAATGCAATTGGTTTTTTTGCCTTAGTGGGAGTTGAACCCAGGACCCCAGCGCTGCAAGGCTACTGTGCTAACCACTGAGCCACCGTGCTGCCTCTACTCCAAAGCAATTTAAATGAGGGCATGTTTGAAAAACAAGTGGCGGTGCTATGTCATGAAAAGTAGCAGCCGCTTCATCGCCAAAGGAAATGATGGGTTGCGTCTGCTGAAAAGGTGACAGTAAGCATTGCATGTTGCCATAGTTGCACACTGTACCTGGCATGACGCGGTAAGCCCCGCCCCCATGGCGGTAAGCCCCGCCCCCGGCACCGACGCTACGCAATGCACTGTATGTTGCCGACTGTACAGGGCTTAAGCCGGTAAGCCCAGCCCCATCGCGGTAAGCCCCGCCCCCGGCGCCAACGCTATGCAATGCACTGCATGTTTCCATCTGTACCGGGCTTAAGCCGGTAAGCCCCGCCCCATCGCGGTAAGCCCCGCCCCTCGGCACCGACGCTACGCAACGCACTGCAAGTTGCCGACTGTACCGGGCTTAAGCCGGTAAGCCCCGCCCCCATCGCGGTAAGCCCCGCCCCCGGCACCGACGCTACGCAATGCACTGCAAGTTGCCGACTGTACCGGGCTTAAGCCGGTAAGCCCCGCCCCATCGCGGTAAGCCCCGCCCCCCGGCACCGACGCTACGCAACGCACTGCAAGTTGCCGACTGTACCGGGCTTAAGCCGGTAAGCCCCGCCCCCATCGCGGTAAGCCCCGCCCCCGGCACCGACGCTACGCAATGCACTGCAAGTTGCCGACTGTACCGGGCTTAAGCCGGTAAGCCCCGCCCCATCGCGGTAAGCCCCGCCCCCCGGCACCGACGCTACGCAACGCACTGCAAGTTGCCGACTGTACCGGGCTTAAGCCGGTAAGCCCCGCCCCCATCGCGGTAAGCCCCGCCCCCGGCACCGACGCTACGCAATGCACTGCAAGTTGCCGACTGTACCGGGCTTAAGCCGGTAAGCCACGCCCCCATCGCGCGGGCATGTTCAATAAAACAAATGGCGGTGCTATGCCATGAGAAGTAACAGCGGCCCCAGCGCAAAAGGTAACGAAGTGTTGCGTCTGCTGAAGAGGTGGCAGTAAGCATTGCGTGTTGTCAACTGTACCAGGCTAAAGCCGGTAAGCCCCGCCCCCACCCAATGGACGTGGCCAATCATACCAGGCTTAAGCCAGCGAGCCACGCCCCCTGCGCCGACCCAATGCTATGTAATTCACTGCAATGCAATTGGTTTTTTGCCCTTAGTGGGAGTTGAACCCAGGACCCCAGCGCTGCAAGGCTACTGTGCTAACCACTGAGCCACCGTGCTGCCTCTACTCCAAAGCAATTTAAATGAGGGCATGTTTGAAAAACAAGTGGCGGTGCTATGTCATGAAAAGTAGCAGCCGCTTCAGCGCCAAAGGAAATGATGGGTTGCGTCTGCTGAAAAGGTGACAGTAAGCATTGCATGTTGCCATAGTTGCACACCGTACCTGGCATGACGCGGTAAGCCCCGCCCCCATGGCGGTAAGCCCCGCCCCCGGCACCGACGCTACGCAATGCACTGTATGTTGCCGACTGTACAGGGCTTAAGCCGGTAAGCCCCGCCCCATCGCGGTAAGCCCCGCCCCCGGCGCCAACGCTATGCAATGCACTGCATGTTTCCATCTGTACCGGGCTTAAGCCGGTAAGCCCCGCCCCATCGCGGTAAGCCCCGCCCCCCGGCACCGACGCTACGCAACGCACTGCAAGTTGCCGACTGTACCGGGCTTAAGCCGGTAAGCCCCGCCCCATCGCGGTAAGCCCCGCCCCCGGCGCCGACGCTATGCAATGCACTGCATGTTTCCATCTGTACCGGGCTTAAGCCGGTAAGCCCCGCCCCATCGCGGTAAGCCCCGCCCCCCGGTACCGACGCTACGCAACGCACTGCAAGTTGCCGACTGTACCGGGCTTAAGCCGGTAAGCCCCGCCCCCATCGCGGTAAGCCCCGCCCCCGGCACCGACGCTACGCAATGCACTGCAAGTTGCCGACTGTACCGGGCTTAAGCCGGTAAGCCCCGCCCCATCGCGGTAAGCCCCGCCCCCCGGCACCGACGCTACGCAACGCACTGCAAGTTGCCGACTGTACCGGGCTTAAGCCGGTAAGCCCCGCCCCCATCGCGGTAAGCCCCGCCCCCGGCACCGACGCTACGCAATGCACTGCAAGTTGCCGACTGTACCGGGCTTAAGCCGGTAAGCCACGCCCCCATCGCGCGGGCATGTTCAATAAAACAAATGGCGGTGCTATGCCATGAGAAGTAACAGCGGCCCCAGCGCAAAAGGTAACGAAGTGTTGCGTCTGCTGAAGAGGTGGCAGTAAGCATTGCGTGTTGTCAACTGTACCAGGCTAAAGCCGGTAAGCCCCGCCCCCACCCAATGGACGTGGCCAATCATACCAGGCTTAAGCCAGCGAGCCACGCCCCCTGCGCCGACCCAATGCTATGTAATTCACTGCAATGCAATTGGTTTTTTGCCCTTAGTGGGAGTTGAACCCAGGACCCCAGCGCTGCAAGGCTACTGTGCTAACCACTGAGCCACCGTGCTGCCTCTACTCCAAAGCAATTTAAATGAGGGCATGTTTGAAAAACAAGTGGCGGTGCTATGTCATGAAAAGTAGCAGCCGCTTCAGCGCCAAAGGAAATGATGGGTTGCGTCTGCTGAAAAGGTGACAGTAAGCATTGCATGTTGCCATAGTTGCACACCGTACCTGGCATGACGCGGTAAGCCCCGCCCCCATGGCAGTAAGCCCCGCCCCCGGCACCGACGCTACGCAATGCACTGTATGTTGCCGACTGTACAGGGCTTAAGCCGGTAAGCCCCGCCCCATCGCGGTAAGCCCCGCCCCCCGGCACCGACGCTACGCAATGCACTGCAAGTTGCCGACTGTACCGGGCTTAAGCCGGTAAGCCACGCCCCCATCGCGCGGGCATGTTCAATAAAACAAATGGCGGTGCTATGCCATGAGAAGTAACAGCGGCCCCAGCGCAAAAGGTAACGAAGTGTTGCGTCTGCTGAAGAGGTGGCAGTAAGCATTGCGTGTTGTCAACTGTACCAGGCTAAAGCCAGTAAGCCCCGCCCCCACCCAATGGACGTGGCCAATCATACCAGGCTTAAGCCAGCGAGCCACGCCCCCTGCGCCGACCCAATGCTATGTAATTCACTGCAATGCAATTGGTTTTTTGCCCTTAGTGGGAGTTGAACCCAGGACCCCAGCGCTGCAAGGCTACTGTGCTAACCACTGAGCCACCGTGCTGCCTCTACTCCAAAGCAATTTAAATGAGGGCATGTTTGAAAAACAAGTGGCGGTGCTATGTCATGAAAAGTAGCAGCCGCTTCAGCGCCAAAGGAAATGATGGGTTGCGTCTGCTGAAAAGGTGACAGTAAGCATTGCATGTTGCCATAGTTGCACACCGTACCTGGCATGACGCGGTAAGCCCCGCCCCCATGGCGGTAAGCCCCGCCCCCGGCACCGACGCTACGCAATGCACTGTATGTTGCCGACTGTACAGGGCTTAAGCCGGTAAGCCCCGCCCCATCGCGGTAAGCCCCGCCCCCGGCGCCAACGCTATGCAATGCACTGCATGTTTCCATCTGTACCGGGCTTAAGCCGGTAAGCCCCGCCCCATCGCGGTAAGCCCCGCCCCCCGGCACCGACGCTACGCAACGCACTGCAAGTTGCCGACTGTACCGGGCTTAAGCCGGTAAGCCCCGCCCCATCGCGGTAAGCCCCGCCCCCGGCGCCGACGCTATGCAATGCACTGCATGTTTCCATCTGTACCGGGCTTAAGCCGGTAAGCCCCGCCCCATCGCGGTAAGCCCCGCCCCCCGGCACCGACGCTACGCAACGCACTGCAAGTTGCCGACTGTACCGGGCTTAAGCCGGTAAGCCCCGCCCCCATCGCGGTAAGCCCCGCCCCCGGCACCGACGCTACGCAATGCACTGCAAGTTGCCGACTGTACCGGGCTTAAGCCGGTAAGCCCCGCCCCATCGCGGTAAGCCCCGCCCCCCGGCACCGACGCTACGCAACGCACTGCAAGTTGCCGACTGTACCGGGCTTAAGCCGGTAAGCCCCGCCCCCATCGCGGTAAGCCCCGCCCCCGGCACCGACGCTACGCAATGCACTGCAAGTTGCCGACTGTACCGGGCTTAAGCCGGTAAGCCACGCCCCCATCGCGCGGGCATGTTCAATAAAACAAATGGCGGTGCTATGCCATGAGAAGTAACAGCGGCCCCAGCGCAAAAGGTAACGAAGTGTTGCGTCTGCTGAAGAGGTGGCAGTAAGCATTGCGTGTTGTCAACTGTACCAGGCTAAAGCCGGTAAGCCCCGCCCCCACCCAATGGACGTGGCCAATCATACCAGGCTTAAGCCAGCGAGCCACGCCCCCTGCGCCGACCCAATGCTATGTAATTCACTGCAATGCAATTGGTTTTTTGCCCTTAGTGGGAGTTGAACCCAGGACCCCAGCGCTGCAAGGCTACTGTGCTAACCACTGAGCCACCGTGCTGCCTCTACTCCAAAGCAATTTAAATGAGGGCATGTTTGAAAAACAAGTGGCGGTGCTATGTCATGAAAAGTAGCAGCCGCTTCAGCGCCAAAGGAAATGATGGGTTGCGTCTGCTGAAAAGGTGACAGTAAGCATTGCATGTTGCCATAGTTGCACACCGTACCTGGCATGACGCGGTAAGCCCCGCCCCCATGGCAGTAAGCCCCGCCCCCGGCACCGACGCTACGCAATGCACTGTATGTTGCCGACTGTACAGGGCTTAAGCCGGTAAGCCCCGCCCCATCGCGGTAAGCCCCGCCCCCGGCGCCGACGCTATGCAATGCACTGCATGTTTCCATCTGTACCGGGCTTAAGCCGGTAAGCCCCGCCCCCATCGCGGTAAGCCCCGCCCCCCGGCACCGACGCTACGCAACGCACTGCAAGTTGCCGACTGTACCGGGCTTAAGCCGGTAAGCCCCGCCCCCATCGCGGTAAGCCCCGCCCCCGGCACCGACGCTACGCAATGCACTGCAAGTTGCCGACTGTACCGGGCTTAAGCCGGTAAGCCCCGCCCCAACGCGGTAAGCCCCGCCCCCCGGCACCGACGCTACGCAACGCACTGCAAGTTGCCGACTGTACCGGGCTTAAGCCGGTAAGCCCCGCCCCCATCTCGGTTAGCCCCGCCCCCGGCACCGACGCTACGCAATGCACTGCAAGTTGCCGACTGTACCGGGCTTAAGCCGGTAAGCCACGCCCCCATCGCGCGGGCATGTTCAATAAAACAAATGGCGGTGCTATGCCATGAGAAGTAACAGCGGCCCCAGCGCAAAAGGTAACGAAGTGTTGCGTCTGCTGAAGAGGTGGCAGTAAGCTTTGCGTGTTGTCAACTGTACCAGGCTAAAGCCGGTAAGCCCCGCCCCCACCCAATGGACGTGGCCAATCATACCAGGCTTAAGCCAGCGTGCCACGCCCCCTGCGCCGACCCAATGCTATGTAATTCACTGCAATGCAATTGGTTTTTTGCCCTTAGTGGGAGTTGAACCCAGGACCCCAGCGCTGCAAGGCTACTGTGCTAACCACTGAGCCACCGTGCTGCCTCTACTCCAAAGCAATTTAAATGAGGGCATGTTTGAAAAACAAGTGGCGGTGCTATGTCATGAAAAGTAGCAGCCGCTTCAGCGCCAAAGGAAATGATGGGTTGCGTCTGCTGAAAAGGTGACAGTAAGCATTGCATGTTGCCATAGTTGCACACCGTACCTGGCATGACGCGGTAAGCCCCGCCCCCATGGCGGTAAGCCCCGCCCCCGGCACCGACGCTACGCAATGCACTGTATGTTGCCGACTGTACAGGGCTTAAGCCGGTAAGCCCCGCCCCATCGCGGTAAGCCCCGCCCCCGGCGCCAACGCTATGCAATGCACTGCATGTTTCCATCTGTACCGGGCTTAAGCCGGTAAGCCCCGCCCCATCGCGGTAAGCCCCGCCCCCCGGCACCGACGCTACGCAACGCACTGCAAGTTGCCGACTGTACCGGGCTTAAGCCGGTAAGCCCCGCCCCATCGCGGTAAGCCCCGCCCCCGGCGCCGACGCTATGCAATGCACTGCATGTTTCCATCTGTACCGGGCTTAAGCCGGTAAGCCCCGCCCCATCGCGGTAAGCCCCGCCCCCCGGCACCGACGCTACGCAACGCACTGCAAGTTGCCGACTGTACCGGGCTTAAGCCGGTAAGCCCCGCCCCCATCGCGGTAAGCCCCGCCCCCGGCACCGACGCTACGCAATGCACTGCAAGTTGCCGACTGTACCGGGCTTAAGCCGGTAAGCCCCGCCCCATCGCGGTAAGCCCCGCCCCCCGGCACCGACGCTACGCAACGCACTGCAAGTTGCCGACTGTACCGGGCTTAAGCCGGTAAGCCCCGCCCCCATCGCGGTAAGCCCCGCCCCCGGCACCGACGCTACGCAATGCACTGCAAGTTGCCGACTGTACCGGGCTTAAGCCGGTAAGCCACGCCCCCATCGCGCGGGCATGTTCAATAAAACAAATGGCGGTGCTATGCCATGAGAAGTAACAGCGGCCCCAGCGCAAAAGGTAACGAAGTGTTGCGTCTGCTGAAGAGGTGGCAGTAAGCATTGCGTGTTGTCAACTGTACCAGGCTAAAGCCGGTAAGCCCCGCCCCCACCCAATGGACGTGGCCAATCATACCAGGCTTAAGCCGGCGAGCCACGCCCCCTGCCCCCTACCCAATGCTATGTAATTCACTGCAATGCAATTGGTTTTTTGCCCTTAGTGGGAGTTGAACCCAGGACCCCAGCGCTGCAAGGCTACTGTGCTAACCACTGAGCCACCGTGCTGCCTCTACTCCAAAACAATTTAAATGAGGGCATGTTTGAAAAACAAGTGGCGGTGCTATGTCATGAAAAGTAGCAGCCGCTTCAGCGCCAAAGGAAATGATGGGTTGCGTCTGCTGAAAAGGTGACAGTAAGCATTGCATGTTGCCATAGTTGCACACTGTACCTGGCATGACGCGGTAAGCCCCGCCCCCATGGCGGTAAGCCCCGCCCCCGGCACCGACGCTACGCAATGCACTGTATGTTGCCGACTGTACAGGGCTTAAGCCGGTAAGCCCCGCCCCATCGCGGTAAGCCCCGCCCCCGGCGCCGACGCTATGCAATGCACTGCATGTTTCCATCTGTACCGGGCTTAAGCCGGTAAGCCCCGCCCCATCGCGGTAAGCCCCGCCCCCCGGCACCGACGCTACGCAACGCACTGCAAGTTGCCAACTGTACCGGGCTTAAGCCGGTAAGCCCCGCCCCCATCGCGGTAAGCCCCGCCCCCGGCACCGACGCTACGCAATGCACTGCAAGTTGCCGACTGTACCGGGCTTAAGCCGGTAAGCCACGCCCCCATCGCGCGGGCATGTTCAATAAAACAAATGGCGGTGCTATGCCATGAGAAGTAACAGCGGCCCCAGCGCAAAAGGTAACGAAGTGTTGCGTCTGCTGAAGAGGTGGCAGTAAGCATTGCGTGTTGTCAACTGTACCAGGCTAAAGCCGGTAAGCCCCGCCCCCACCCAATGGACGTGGCCAATCACACCAGGCTTAAGCCGGCGAGCCACGCCCCCTGCGCCGACCCAATGCTATGTAATTCACTGCAATGCAATTGGTTTTTTGCCCTTAGTGGGAGTTGAACCCAGGACCCCAGCGCTGCAAGGCTACTGTGCTAACCACTGAGCCACCGTGCTGCCTCTACTCCAAAGCAATTTAAATGAGGGCATGTTTAAAAAACAAGTGGCGGTGCTATGTCTTGAAAAGTAGCAGCCGCTTCAGCGCCAAAGGAAATGATGGGTTGCGTCTGCTGAAAAGGTGACAGTAAGCATTGCATGTTGCCATAGTTGCACACTGTACCTGGCATGACGCGGTAAGCCCCGCCCCATCGCGGTAAGCCCCGCCCCCGGCACCGACGCTACGCAATGCACTGTATGTTGCCGACTGTACAGGGCTTAAGCCGGTAAGCCCCGCCCCATCGCGGTAAGCCCCGCCCCCGGCGCCAACGCTATGCAATGCACTGCATGTTTCCATCTGTACCGGGCTTAAGCCGGTAAGCCCCGCCCCATCGGGGTAAGCCCCGCCCCCCGGCACCGACGCTACGCAACGCACTGCAAGTTGCCGACTGTACCGGGCTTAAGCCGGTAAGCCCCGCCCCATCGCGGTAAGCCCCGCCCCCGGCGCCGACGCTATGCAATGCACTGCATGTTTCCATCTGTACCGGGCTTAAGCCGGTAAGCCCCGCCCCATCGCGGTAAGCCCCGCCCCCCGGCACCGACGCTACGCAACGCACTGCAAGTTGCCGACTGTACCGGGCTTAAGCCGGTAAGCCCCGCCCCCATCGCGGTAAGCCCCGCCCCCGGCACCGACGCTACGCAATGCACTGCAAGTTGCCGACTGTACCGGGCTTAAGCCGGTAAGCCCCGCCCCATCGCGGTAAGCCCCGCCCCCCGGCACCGACGCTACGCAACGCACTGCAAGTTGCCGACTGTACCGGGCTTAAGCCGGTAAGCCCCGCCCCCATCGCGGTAAGCCCCGCCCCCGGCACCGACGCTACGCAATGCACTGCAAGTTGCCGACTGTACCGGGCTTAAGCCGGTAAGCCACGCCCCCATCGCGCGGGCATGTTCAATAAAACAAATGGCGGTGCTATGCCATGAGAAGTAACAGCGGCCCCAGCGCAAAAGGTAACGAAGTGTTGCGTCTGCTGAAGAGGTGGCAGTAAGCATTGCGTGTTGTCAACTGTACCAGGCTAAAGCCGGTAAGCCCCGCCCCCACCCAATGGACGTGGCCAATCATACCAGGCTTAAGCCGGCGAGCCACGCCCCCTGCCCCGACCCAATGCTATGTAATTCACTGCAATGCAATTGGTTTTTTGCCCTTAGTGGGAGTTGAACCCAGGACCCCAGCGCTGCAAGGCTACTGTGCTAACCACTGAGCCACCGTGCTGCCTCTACTCCAAAACAATTTAAATGAGGGCATGTTTGAAAAACAAGTGGCGGTGCTATGTCATGAAAAGTAGCAGCCGCTTCAGCGCCAAAGGAAATGATGGGTTGCGTCTGCTGAAAAGGTGACAGTAAGCATTGCATGTTGCCATAGTTGCACACTGTACCTGGCATGACGCGGTAAGCCCCGCCCCCATGGCGGTAAGCCCCGCCCCCGGCACCGACGCTACGCAATGCACTGTATGTTGCCGACTGTACAGGGCTTAAGCCGGTAAGCCCCGCCCCATCGCGGTAAGCCCCGCCCCCGGCGCCGACGCTATGCAATGCACTGCATGTTTCCATCTGTACCGGGCTTAAGCCGGTAAGCCCCGCCCCATCGCGGTAAGCCCCGCCCCCCGGCACCGACGCTACGCAACGCACTGCAAGTTGCCAACTGTACCGGGCTTAAGCCGGTAAGCCCCGCCCCCATCGCGGTAAGCCCCGCCCCCGGCACCGACGCTACGCAATGCACTGCAAGTTGCCGACTGTACCGGGCTTAAGCCGGTAAGCCACGCCCCCATCGCGCGGGCATGTTCAATAAAACAAATGGCGGTGCTATGCCATGAGAAGTAACAGCGGCCCCAGCGCAAAAGGTAACGAAGTGTTGCGTCTGCTGAAGAGGTGGCAGTAAGCATTGCGTGTTGTCAACTGTACCAGGCTAAAGCCGGTAAGCCCCGCCCCCACCCAATGGACGTGGCCAATCACACCAGGCTTAAGCCGGCGAGCCACGCCCCCTGCGCCGACCCAATGCTATGTAATTCACTGCAATGCAATTGGTTTTTTGCCCTTAGTGGGAGTTGAACCCAGGACCCCAGCGCTGCAAGGCTACTGTGCTAACCACTGAGCCACCGTGCTGCCTCTACTCCAAAGCAATTTAAATGAGGGCATGTTTAAAAAACAAGTGGCGGTGCTATGTCTTGAAAAGTAGCAGCCGCTTCAGCGCCAAAGGAAATGATGGGTTGCGTCTGCTGAAAAGGTGACAGTAAGCATTGCATGTTGCCATAGTTGCACACTGTACCTGGCATGACGCGGTAAGCCCCGCCCCATCGCGGTAAGCCCCGCCCCCGGCACCGACGCTACGCAATGCACTGCAAGTTGCCGACTGTACCGGGCTTAAGCCGGTAAGCCCCGCCCCATCGCGGTAAGCCCCGCCCCCCGGCACCGACGCTACGCAACGCACTGCAAGTTGCCGACTGTACCGGGCTTAAGCCGGTAAGCCCCGCCCCCATCGCGGTAAGCCCCGCCCCCGGCACCGACGCTACGCAATGCACTGCAAGTTGCCGACTGTACCGGGCTTAAGCCGGTAAGCCACGCCCCCATCGCGCGGGCATGTTCAATAAAACAAATGGCGGTGCTATGCCATGAGAAGTAACATCGGCCCCAGCGCAAAAGGTAACGAAGTGTTGCGTCTGCTGAAGAGGGGGCAGTAAGCATTGCGTGTTGTCAACTGTACAAGGCTAAAGTCGGTAAGCCCCGCCCCCACCAAATGTACGTGGCCAATCATACCAGGCTTAAGCCAGCGAGCCACGCCCCCTGCGCCGACCCAATGCTATGTAATTCACTGCAATGCAATTGGTTTTTTGCCCTTAGTGGGAGTTGAACCCAGGACCCCAGCGCTGCAAGGCTACTGTGCTAACCACTGAGCCACCGTGCTGCCTCTACTCCAAAGCAATTTAAATGAGGGCATGTTTGAAAAACAAGTGGCGGTGCTATGTCATGAAAAGTAGCAGCCGCTTCATCGCCAAAGGAAATGATGGGTTGCGTCTGCTGAAAAGGTGACAGTAAGCATTGCATGTTGCCATAGTTGCACACTGTACCTGGCATGACGCGGTAAGCCCCGCCCCCATGGCGGTAAGCCCCGCCCCCGGCACCGACGCTACGCAATGCACTGTATGTTGCCGACTGTACAGGGCTTAAGCCGGTAAGCCCCGCCCCATCGCGGTAAGCCCCGCCCCCGGCGCCAACGCTATGCAATGCACTGCATGTTTCCATCTGTACCGGGCTTAAGCCGGTAAGCCCCGCCCCATCGCGGTAAGCCCCGCCCCCCGGCACCGACGCTACGCAACGCACTGCAAGTTGCCGACTGTACCGGGCTTAAGCCGGTAAGCCCCGCCCCCATCGCGGTAAGCCCCGCCCCCGGCACCGACGCTACGCAATGCACTGCAAGTTGCCGACTGTACCGGGCTTAAGCCGGTAAGCCCCGCCCCATCGCGGTAAGCCCCGCCCCCGGCGCCGACGCTATGCAATGCACTGCATGTTTCCATCTGTACCGGGCTTAAGCCGGTAAGCCCCGCCCCATCGCGGTAAGCCCCGCCCCCCGGCACCGACGCTACGCAACGCACTGCAAGTTGCCGACTGTACCGGGCTTAAGCCGGTAAGCCCCGCCCCCATCGCGGTAAGCCCCGCCCCCGGCACCGACGCTACGCAATGCACTGCAAGTTGCCGACTGTACCGGGCTTAAGCCGGTAAGCCCCGCCCCATCGCGGTAAGCCCCGCCCCCCGGCACCGACGCTACGCAACGCACTGCAAGTTGCCGACTGTACCGGGCTTAAGCCGGTAAGCCCCGCCCCCATCGCGGTAAGCCCCGCCCCCGGCACCGACGCTACGCAATGCACTGCAAGTTGCCGACTGTACCGGGCTTAAGCCGGTAAGCCACGCCCCCATCGCGCGGGCATGTTCAATAAAACAAATGGCGGTGCTATGCCATGAGAAGTAACAGCGGCCCCAGCGCAAAAGGTAACGAAGTGTTGCGTCTGCTGAAGAGGTGGCAGTAAGCATTGCGTGTTGTCAACTGTACCAGGCTAAAGCCGGTAAGCCCCGCCCCCACCCAATGGACGTGGCCAATCATACCAGGCTTAAGCCAGCGAGCCACGCCCCCTGCGCCGACCCAATGCTATGTAATTCACTGCAATGCAATTGGTTTTTTTGCCCTTAGTGGGAGTTGAACCCAGGACCCCAGCGCTGCAAGGCTACTGTGCTAACCACTGAGCCACCGTGCTGCCTCTACTCCAAAGCAATTTAAATGAGGGCATGTTTGAAAAACAAGTGGCGGTGCTATGTCATGAAAAGTAGCAGCCGCTTCAGCGCCAAAGGAAATGATGGGTTGCGTCTGCTGAAAAGGTGACAGTAAGCATTGCATGTTGCCATAGTTGCACACCGTACCTGGCATGACGCGGTAAGCCCCGCCCCCATGGCAGTAAGCCCCGCCCCCGGCACCGACGCTACGCAATGCACTGTATGTTGCCGACTGTACAGGGCTTAAGCCGGTAAGCCCCGCCCCATCGCGGTAAGCCCCGCCCCCGGCGCCGACGCTATGCAATGCACTGCATGTTTCCATCTGTACCGGGCTTAAGCCGGTAAGCCCCGCCCCATCGCGGTAAGCCCCGCCCCCCGGCACCGACGCTACGCAACGCACTGCAAGTTGCCGACTGTACCGGGCTTAAGCCGGTAAGCCCCGCCCCCATCGCGGTAAGCCCCGCCCCCGGCACCGACGCTACGCAATGCACTGCAAGTTGCCGACTGTACCGGGCTTAAGCCGGTAAGCCCCGCCCCATCGCGGTAAGCCCCGCCCCCCGGCACCGACGCTACGCAACGCACTGCAAGTTGCCGACTGTACCGGGCTTAAGCCGGTAAGCCCCGCCCCCATCTCGGTTAGCCCCGCCCCCGGCACCGACGCTACGCAATGCACTGCAAGTTGCCGACTGTACCGGGCTTAAGCCGGTAAGCCACGCCCCCATCGCGCGGGCATGTTCAATAAAACAAATGGCGGTGCTATGCCATGAGAAGTAACAGCGGCCCCAGCGCAAAAGGTAACGAAGTGTTGCGTCTGCTGAAGAGGTGGCAGTAAGCTTTGCGTGTTGTCAACTGTACCAGGCTAAAGCCGGTAAGCCCCGCCCCCACCCAATGGACGTGGCCAATCATACCAGGCTTAAGCCAGCGTGCCACGCCCCCTGCGCCGACCCAATGCTATGTAATTCACTGCAATGCAATTGGTTTTTTGCCCTTAGTGGGAGTTGAACCCAGGACCCCAGCGCTGCAAGGCTACTGTGCTAACCACTGAGCCACCGTGCTGCCTCTACTCCAAAGCAATTTAAATGAGGGCATGTTTGAAAAACAAGTGGCGGTGCTATGTCATGAAAAGTAGCAGCCGCTTCAGCGCCAAAGGAAATGATGGGTTGCGTCTGCTGAAAAGGTGACAGTAAGCATTGCATGTTGCCATAGTTGCACACCGTACCTGGCATGACGCGGTAAGCCCCGCCCCCATGGCGGTAAGCCCCGCCCCCGGCACCGACGCTACGCAATGCACTGTATGTTGCCGACTGTACAGGGCTTAAGCCGGTAAGCCCCGCCCCATCGCGGTAAGCCCCGCCCCCGGCGCCAACGCTATGCAATGCACTGCATGTTTCCATCTGTACCGGGCTTAAGCCGGTAAGCCCCGCCCCATCGCGGTAAGCCCCGCCCCCCGGCACCGACGCTACGCAACGCACTGCAAGTTGCCGACTGTACCGGGCTTAAGCCGGTAAGCCCCGCCCCATCGCGGTAAGCCCCGCCCCCGGCGCCGACGCTATGCAATGCACTGCATGTTTCCATCTGTACCGGGCTTAAGCCGGTAAGCCCCGCCCCATCGCGGTAAGCCCCGCCCCCCGGCACCGACGCTACGCAACGCACTGCAAGTTGCCGACTGTACCGGGCTTAAGCCGGTAAGCCCCGCCCCCATCGCGGTAAGCCCCGCCCCCGGCACCGACGCTACGCAATGCACTGCAAGTTGCCGACTGTACCGGGCTTAAGCCGGTAAGCCCCGCCCCATCGCGGTAAGCCCCGCCCCCCGGCACCGACGCTACGCAACGCACTGCAAGTTGCCGACTGTACCGGGCTTAAGCCGGTAAGCCCCGCCCCCATCGCGGTAAGCCCCGCCCCCGGCACCGACGCTACGCAATGCACTGCAAGTTGCCGACTGTACCGGGCTTAAGCCGGTAAGCCACGCCCCCATCGCGCGGGCATGTTCAATAAAACAAATGGCGGTGCTATGCCATGAGAAGTAACAGCGGCCCCAGCGCAAAAGGTAACGAAGTGTTGCGTCTGCTGAAGAGGTGGCAGTAAGCATTGCGTGTTGTCAACTGTACCAGGCTAAAGCCGGTAAGCCCCGCCCCCACCCAATGGACGTGGCCAATCATACCAGGCTTAAGCCGGCGAGCCACGCCCCCTGCCCCGACCCAATGCTATGTAATTCACTGCAATGCAATTGGTTTTTTGCCCTTAGTGGGAGTTGAACCCAGGACCCCAGCGCTGCAAGGCTACTGTGCTAACCACTGAGCCACCGTGCTGCCTCTACTCCAAAACAATTTAAATGAGGGCATGTTTGAAAAACAAGTGGCGGTGCTATGTCATGAAAAGTAGCAGCCGCTTCAGCGCCAAAGGAAATGATGGGTTGCGTCTGCTGAAAAGGTGACAGTAAGCATTGCATGTTGCCATAGTTGCACACTGTACCTGGCATGACGCGGTAAGCCCCGCCCCCATGGCGGTAAGCCCCGCCCCCGGCACCGACGCTACGCAATGCACTGTATGTTGCCGACTGTACAGGGCTTAAGCCGGTAAGCCCCGCCCCATCGCGGTAAGCCCCGCCCCCGGCGCCGACGCTATGCAATGCACTGCATGTTTCCATCTGTACCGGGCTTAAGCCGGTAAGCCCCGCCCCATCGCGGTAAGCCCCGCCCCCCGGCACCGACGCTACGCAACGCACTGCAAGTTGCCAACTGTACCGGGCTTAAGCCGGTAAGCCCCGCCCCCATCGCGGTAAGCCCCGCCCCCGGCACCGACGCTACGCAATGCACTGCAAGTTGCCGACTGTACCGGGCTTAAGCCGGTAAGCCACGCCCCCATCGCGCGGGCATGTTCAATAAAACAAATGGCGGTGCTATGCCATGAGAAGTAACAGCGGCCCCAGCGCAAAAGGTAACGAAGTGTTGCGTCTGCTGAAGAGGTGGCAGTAAGCATTGCGTGTTGTCAACTGTACCAGGCTAAAGCCGGTAAGCCCCGCCCCCACCCAATGGACGTGGCCAATCACACCAGGCTTAAGCCGGCGAGCCACGCCCCCTGCGCCGACCCAATGCTATGTAATTCACTGCAATGCAATTGGTTTTTTGCCCTTAGTGGGAGTTGAACCCAGGACCCCAGCGCTGCAAGGCTACTGTGCTAACCACTGAGCCACCGTGCTGCCTCTACTCCAAAGCAATTTAAATGAGTGCATGTTTAAAAAACAAGTGGCGGTGCTATGTCTTGAAAAGTAGCAGCCGCTTCAGCGCCAAAGGAAATGATGGGTTGCGTCTGCTGAAAAGGTGACAGTAAGCATTGCATGTTGCCATAGTTGCACACTGTACCTGGCATGACGCGGTAAGCCCCGCCCCATCGCGGTAAGCCCCGCCCCCGGCACCGACGCTACGCAATGCACTGTATGTTGCCGACTGTACAGGGCTTAAGCCGGTAAGCCCCGCCCCATCGCGGTAAGCCCCGCCCCCGGCGCCAACGCTATGCAATGCACTGCATGTTTCCATCTGTACCGGGCTTAAGCCGGTAAGCCCCGCCCCATCGCGGTAAGCCCCGCCCCCCGGCACCGACGCTACGCAACGCACTGCAAGTTGCCGACTGTACCGGGCTTAAGCCGGTAAGCCCCGCCCCATCGCGGTAAGCCCCGCCCCCGGCGCCGACGCTATGCAATGCACTGCATGTTTCCATCTGTACCGGGCTTAAGCCGGTAAGCCCCGCCCCATCGCGGTAAGCCCCGCCCCCCGGCACCGACGCTACGCAACGCACTGCAAGTTGCCGACTGTACCGGGCTTAAGCCGGTAAGCCCCGCCCCCATCGCGGTAAGCCCCGCCCCCGGCACCGACGCTACGCAATGCACTGCAAGTTGCCGACTGTACCGGGCTTAAGCCGGTAAGCCCCGCCCCATCGCGGTAAGCCCCGCCCCCCGGCACCGACGCTACGCAACGCACTGCAAGTTGCCGACTGTACCGGGCTTAAGCCGGTAAGCCCCGCCCCCATCGCGGTAAGCCCCGCCCCCGGCACCGACGCTACGCAATGCACTGCAAGTTGCCGACTGTACCGGGCTTAAGCCGGTAAGCCACGCCCCCATCGCGCGGGCATGTTCAATAAAACAAATGGCGGTGCTATGCCATGAGAAGTAACAGCGGCCCCAGCGCAAAAGGTAACGAAGTGTTGCGTCTGCTGAAGAGGTGGCAGTAAGCATTGCGTGTTGTCAACTGTACCAGGCTAAAGCCGGTAAGCCCCGCCCCCACCCAATGGACGTGGCCAATCATACCAGGCTTAAGCCGGCGAGCCACGCCCCCTGCCCCGACCCAATGCTATGTAATTCACTGCAATGCAATTGGTTTTTTGCCCTTAGTGGGAGTTGAACCCAGGACCCCAGCGCTGCAAGGCTACTGTGCTAACCACTGAGCCACCGTGCTGCCTCTACTCCAAAACAATTTAAATGAGGGCATGTTTGAAAAACAAGTGGCGGTGCTATGTCATGAAAAGTAGCAGCCGCTTCAGCGCCAAAGGAAATGATGGGTTGCGTCTGCTGAAAAGGTGACAGTAAGCATTGCATGTTGCCATAGTTGCACACTGTACCTGGCATGACGCGGTAAGCCCCGCCCCCATGGCGGTAAGCCCCGCCCCCGGCACCGACGCTACGCAATGCACTGTATGTTGCCGACTGTACAGGGCTTAAGCCGGTAAGCCCCGCCCCATCGCGGTAAGCCCCGCCCCCGGCGCCGACGCTATGCAATGCACTGCATGTTTCCATCTGTACCGGGCTTAAGCCGGTAAGCCCCGCCCCATCGCGGTAAGCCCCGCCCCCCGGCACCGACGCTACGCAACGCACTGCAAGTTGCCAACTGTACCGGGCTTAAGCCGGTAAGCCCCGCCCCCATCGCGGTAAGCCCCGCCCCCGGCACCGACGCTACGCAATGCACTGCAAGTTGCCGACTGTACCGGGCTTAAGCCGGTAAGCCACGCCCCCATCGCGCGGGCATGTTCAATAAAACAAATGGCGGTGCTATGCCATGAGAAGTAACAGCGGCCCCAGCGCAAAAGGTAACGAAGTGTTGCGTCTGCTGAAGAGGTGGCAGTAAGCATTGCGTGTTGTCAACTGTACCAGGCTAAAGCCGGTAAGCCCCGCCCCCACCCAATGGACGTGGCCAATCACACCAGGCTTAAGCCGGCGAGCCACGCCCCCTGCGCCGACCCAATGCTATGTAATTCACTGCAATGCAATTGGTTTTTTGCCCTTAGTGGGAGTTGAACCCAGGACCCCAGCGCTGCAAGGCTACTGTGCTAACCACTGAGCCACCGTGCTGCCTCTACTCCAAAGCAATTTAAATGAGGGCATGTTTAAAAAACAAGTGGCGGTGCTATGTCTTGAAAAGTAGCAGCCGCTTCAGCGCCAAAGGAAATGATGGGTTGCGTCTGCTGAAAAGGTGACAGTAAGCATTGCATGTTGCCATAGTTGCACACTGTACCTGGCATGACGCGGTAAGCCCCGCCCCATCGCGGTAAGCCCCGCCCCCGGCACCGACGCTACGCAATGCACTGCAAGTTGCCGACTGTACCGGGCTTAAGCCGGTAAGCCCCGCCCCATCGCGGTAAGCCCCGCCCCCCGGCACCGACGCTACGCAACGCACTGCAAGTTGCCGACTGTACCGGGCTTAAGCCGGTAAGCCCCGCCCCCATCGCGGTAAGCCCCGCCCCCGGCACCGACGCTACGCAATGCACTGCAAGTTGCCGACTGTACCGGGCTTAAGCCGGTAAGCCACGCCCCCATCGCGCGGGCATGTTCAATAAAACAAATGGCGGTGCTATGCCATGAGAAGTAACATCGGCCCCAGCGCAAAAGGTAACGAAGTGTTGCGTCTGCTGAAGAGGGGGCAGTAAGCATTGCGTGTTGTCAACTGTACAAGGCTAAAGTCGGTAAGCCCCGCCCCCACCAAATGTACGTGGCCAATCATACCAGGCTTAAGCCAGCGAGCCACGCCCCCTGCGCCGACCCAATGCTATGTAATTCACTGCAATGCAATTGGTTTTTTGCCCTTAGTGGGAGTTGAACCCAGGACCCCAGCGCTGCAAGGCTACTGTGCTAACCACTGAGCCACCGTGCTGCCTCTACTCCAAAGCAATTTAAATGAGGGCATGTTTGAAAAACAAGTGGCGGTGCTATGTCATGAAAAGTAGCAGCCGCTTCATCGCCAAAGGAAATGATGGGTTGCGTCTGCTGAAAAGGTGACAGTAAGCATTGCATGTTGCCATAGTTGCACACTGTACCTGGCATGACGCGGTAAGCCCCGCCCCCATGGCGGTAAGCCCCGCCCCCGGCACCGACGCTACGCAATGCACTGTATGTTGCCGACTGTACAGGGCTTAAGCCGGTAAGCCCCGCCCCATCGCGGTAAGCCCCGCCCCCGGCGCCAACGCTATGCAATGCACTGCATGTTTCCATCTGTACCGGGCTTAAGCCGGTAAGCCCCGCCCCATCGCGGTAAGCCCCGCCCCCCGGCACCGACGCTACGCAACGCACTGCAAGTTGCCGACTGTACCGGGCTTAAGCCGGTAAGCCCCGCCCCCATCGCGGTAAGCCCCGCCCCCGGCACCGACGCTACGCAATGCACTGCAAGTTGCCGACTGTACAGGGCTTAAGCCGGTAAGCCCCGCCCCATCGCGGTAAGCCCCGCCCCCGGCGCCGACGCTATGCAATGCACTGCATGTTTCCATCTGTACCGGGCTTAAGCCGGTAAGCCCCGCCCCATCGCGGTAAGCCCCGCCCCCCGGCACCGACGCTACGCAACGCACTGCAAGTTGCCGACTGTACCGGGCTTAAGCCGGTAAGCCCCGCCCCCATCGCGGTAAGCCCCGCCCCCGGCACCGACGCTACGCAATGCACTGCAAGTTGCCGACTGTACCGGGCTTAAGCCGGTAAGCCCCGCCCCATCGCGGTAAGCCCCGCCCCCCGGCACCGACGCTACGCAACGCACTGCAAGTTGCCGACTGTACCGGGCTTAAGCCGGTAAGCCCCGCCCCCATCGCGGTAAGCCCCGCCCCCGGCACCGACGCTACGCAATGCACTGCAAGTTGCCGACTGTACCGGGCTTAAGCCGGTAAGCCACGCCCCCATCGCGCGGGCATGTTCAATAAAACAAATGGCGGTGCTATGCCATGAGAAGTAACAGCGGCCCCAGCGCAAAAGGTAACGAAGTGTTGCGTCTGCTGAAGAGGTGGCAGTAAGCATTGCGTGTTGTCAACTGTACCAGGCTAAAGCCGGTAAGCCCCGCCCCCACCCAATGGACGTGGCCAATCATACCAGGCTTAAGCCGGCGAGCCACGCCCCCTGCCCCGACCCAATGCTATGTAATTCACTGCAATGCAATTGGTTTTTTGCCCTTAGTGGGAGTTGAACCCAGGACCCCAGCGCTGCAAGGCTACTGTGCTAACCACTGAGCCACCGTGCTGCCTCTACTCCAAAACAATTTAAATGAGGGCATGTTTGAAAAACAAGTGGCGGTGCTATGTCATGAAAAGTAGCAGCCGCTTCAGCGCCAAAGGAAATGATGGGTTGCGTCTGCTGAAAAGGTGACAGTAAGCATTGCATGTTGCCATAGTTGCACACTGTACCTGGCATGACGCGGTAAGCCCCGCCCCCATGGCGGTAAGCCCCGCCCCCGGCACCGACGCTACGCAATGCACTGTATGTTGCCGACTGTACAGGGCTTAAGCCGGTAAGCCCCGCCCCATCGCGGTAAGCCCCGCCCCCGGCGCCGACGCTATGCAATGCACTGCATGTTTCCATCTGTACCGGGCTTAAGCCGGTAAGCCCCGCCCCATCGCGGTAAGCCCCGCCCCCCGGCACCGACGCTACGCAACGCACTGCAAGTTGCCAACTGTACCGGGCTTAAGCCGGTAAGCCCCGCCCCCATCGCGGTAAGCCCCGCCCCCGGCACCGACGCTACGCAATGCACTGCAAGTTGCCGACTGTACCGGGCTTAAGCCGGTAAGCCACGCCCCCATCGCGCGGGCATGTTCAATAAAACAAATGGCGGTGCTATGCCATGAGAAGTAACAGCGGCCCCAGCGCAAAAGGTAACGAAGTGTTGCGTCTGCTGAAGAGGTGGCAGTAAGCATTGCGTGTTGTCAACTGTACCAGGCTAAAGCCGGTAAGCCCCGCCCCCACCCAATGGACGTGGCCAATCACACCAGGCTTAAGCCGGCGAGCCACGCCCCCTGCGCCGACCCAATGCTATGTAATTCACTGCAATGCAATTGGTTTTTTGCCCTTAGTGGGAGTTGAACCCAGGACCCCAGCGCTGCAAGGCTACTGTGCTAACCACTGAGCCACCGTGCTGCCTCTACTCCAAAGCAATTTAAATGAGGGCATGTTTAAAAAACAAGTGGCGGTGCTATGTCTTGAAAAGTAGCAGCCGCTTCAGCGCCAAAGGAAATGATGGGTTGCGTCTGCTGAAAAGGTGACAGTAAGCATTGCATGTTGCCATAGTTGCACACTGTACCTGGCATGACGCGGTAAGCCCCGCCCCATCGCGGTAAGCCCCGCCCCCGGCACCGACGCTACGCAATGCACTGTATGTTGCCGACTGTACAGGGCTTAAGCCGGTAAGCCCCGCCCCATCGCGGTAAGCCCCGCCCCCGGCGCCAACGCTATGCAATGCACTGCATGTTTCCATCTGTACCGGGCTTAAGCCGGTAAGCCCCGCCCCATCGCGGTAAGCCCCGCCCCCCGGCACCGACGCTACGCAACGCACTGCAAGTTGCCGACTGTACCGGGCTTACGCCGGTAAGCCCCGCCCCATCGCGGTCAGCCCCGCCCCCGGCGCCGACGCTATGCAATGCACTGCATGTTTCCATCTGTACCGGGCTTAAGCCGGTAAGCCCCGCCCCATCGCGGTAAGCCCCGCCCCCCGGCACCGACGCTACGCAACGCACTGCAAGTTGCCGACTGTACCGGGCTTAAGCCGGTAAGCCCCGCCCCCATCGCGGTAAGCCCCGCCCCCGGCACCGACGCTACGCAATGCACTGCAAGTTGCCGACTGTACCGGGCTTAAGCCGGTAAGCCCCGCCCCATCGCGGTAAGCCCCGCCCCCCGGCACCGACGCTACGCAACGCACTGCAAGTTGCCGACTGTACCGGGCTTAAGCCGGTAAGCCCCGCCCCCATCGCGGTAAGCCCCGCCCCCGGCACCGACGCTACGCAATGCACTGCAAGTTGCCGACTGTACCGGGCTTAAGCCGGTAAGCCACGCCCCCATCGCGCGGGCATGTTCAATAAAACAAATGGCGGTGCTATGCCATGAGAAGTAACAGCGGCCCCAGCGCAAAAGGTAACGAAGTGTTGCGTCTGCTGAAGAGGTGGCAGTAAGCATTGCGTGTTGTCAACTGTACCAGGCTAAAGCCGGTAAGCCCCGCCCCCACCCAATGGACGTGGCCAATCATACCAGGCTTAAGCCGGCGAGCCACGCCCCCTGCCCCGACCCAATGCTATGTAATTCACTGCAATGCAATTGGTTTTTTGCCCTTAGTGGGAGTTGAACCCAGGACCCCAGCGCTGCAAGGCTACTGTGCTAACCACTGAGCCACCGTGCTGCCTCTACTCCAAAACAATTTAAATGAGGGCATGTTTGAAAAACAAGTGGCGGTGCTATGTCATGAAAAGTAGCAGCCGCTTCAGCGCCAAAGGAAATGATGGGTTGCGTCTGCTGAAAAGGTGACAGTAAGCATTGCATGTTGCCATAGTTGCACACTGTACCTGGCATGACGCGGTAAGCCCCGCCCCCATGGCGGTAAGCCCCGCCCCCGGCACCGACGCTACGCAATGCACTGTATGTTGCCGACTGTACAGGGCTTAAGCCGGTAAGCCCCGCCCCATCGCGGTAAGCCCCGCCCCCGGCGCCGACGCTATGCAATGCACTGCATGTTTCCATCTGTACCGGGCTTAAGCCGGTAAGCCCCGCCCCATCGCGGTAAGCCCCGCCCCCCGGCACCGACGCTACGCAACGCACTGCAAGTTGCCAACTGTACCGGGCTTAAGCCGGTAAGCCCCGCCCCCATCGCGGTAAGCCCCGCCCCCGGCACCGACGCTACGCAATGCACTGCAAGTTGCCGACTGTACCGGGCTTAAGCCGGTAAGCCACGCCCCCATCGCGCGGGCATGTTCAATAAAACAAATGGCGGTGCTATGCCATGAGAAGTAACAGCGGCCCCAGCGCAAAAGGTAACGAAGTGTTGCGTCTGCTGAAGAGGTGGCAGTAAGCATTGCGTGTTGTCAACTGTACCAGGCTAAAGCCGGTAAGCCCCGCCCCCACCCAATGGACGTGGCCAATCACACCAGGCTTAAGCCGGCGAGCCACGCCCCCTGCGCCGACCCAATGCTATGTAATTCACTGCAATGCAATTGGTTTTTTGCCCTTAGTGGGAGTTGAACCCAGGACCCCAGCGCTGCAAGGCTACTGTGCTAACCACTGAGCCACCGTGCTGCCTCTACTCCAAAGCAATTTAAATGAGGGCATGTTTAAAAAACAAGTGGCGGTGCTATGTCTTGAAAAGTAGCAGCCGCTTCAGCGCCAAAGGAAATGATGGGTTGCGTCTGCTGAAAAGGTGACAGTAAGCATTGCATGTTGCCATAGTTGCACACTGTACCTGGCATGACGCGGTAAGCCCCGCCCCATCGCGGTAAGCCCCGCCCCCGGCACCGACGCTAGGCAATGCACTGCAAGTTGCCGACTGTACCGGGCTTAAGCCGGTAAGCCCCGCCCCATCGCGGTAAGCCCCGCCCCCCGGCACCGACGCTACGCAACGCACTGCAAGTTGCCGACTGTACCGGGCTTAAGCCGGTAAGCCCCGCCCCCATCGCGGTAAGCCCCGCCCCCGGCACCGACGCTACGCAATGCACTGCAAGTTGCCGACTGTACCGGGCTTAAGCCGGTAAGCCACGCCCCCATCGCGCGGGCATGTTCAATAAAACAAATGGCGGTGCTATGCCATGAGAAGTAACATCGGCCCCAGCGCAAAAGGTAACGAAGTGTTGCGTCTGCTGAAGAGGGGGCAGTAAGCATTGCGTGTTGTCAACTGTACAAGGCTAAAGTCGGTAAGCCCCGCCCCCACCAAATGTACGTGGCCAATCATACCAGGCTTAAGCCAGCGAGCCACGCCCCCTGCGCCGACCCAATGCTATGTAATTCACTGCAATGCAATTGGTTTTTTGCCCTTAGTGGGAGTTGAACCCAGGACCCCAGCGCTGCAAGGCTACTGTGCTAACCACTGAGCCACCGTGCTGCCTCTACTCCAAAGCAATTTAAATGAGGGCATGTTTGAAAAACAAGTGGCGGTGCTATGTCATGAAAAGTAGCAGCCGCTTCATCGCCAAAGGAAATGATGGGTTGCGTCTGCTGAAAAGGTGACAGTAAGCATTGCATGTTGCCATAGTTGCACACTGTACCTGGCATGACGCGGTAAGCCCCGCCCCCATGGCGGTAAGCCCCGCCCCCGGCACCGACGCTACGCAATGCACTGTATGTTGCCGACTGTACAGGGCTTAAGCCGGTAAGCCCCGCCCCATCGCGGTAAGCCCCGCCCCCGGCGCCAACGCTATGCAATGCACTGCATGTTTCCATCTGTACCGGGCTTAAGCCGGTAAGCCCCGCCCCATCGCGGTAAGCCCCGCCCCCCGGCACCGACGCTACGCAACGCACTGCAAGTTGCCGACTGTACCGGGCTTAAGCCGGTAAGCCCCGCCCCCATCGCGGTAAGCCCCGCCCCCGGCACCGACGCTACGCAATGCACTGCAAGTTGCCGACTGTACCGGGCTTAAGCCGGTAAGCCCCGCCCCATCGCGGTAAGCCCCGCCCCCCGGCACCGACGCTACGCAACGCACTGCAAGTTGCCGACTGTACCGGGCTTAAGCCGGTAAGCCCCGCCCCCATCGCGGTAAGCCCCGCCCCCGGCACCGACGCTACGCAATGCACTGCAAGTTGCCGACTGTACCGGGCTTAAGCCGGTAAGCCCCGCCCCATCGCGGTAAGCCCCGCCCCCCGGCACCGACGCTACGCAACGCACTGCAAGTTGCCGACTGTACCGGGCTTAAGCCGGTAAGCCCCGCCCCCATCGCGGTAAGCCCCGCCCCCGGCACCGACGCTACGCAATGCACTGCAAGTTGCCGACTGTACCGGGCTTAAGCCGGTAAGCCACGCCCCCATCGCGCGGGCATGTTCAATAAAACAAATGGCGGTGCTATGCCATGAGAAGTAACAGCGGCCCCAGCGCAAAAGGTAACGAAGTGTTGCGTCTGCTGAAGAGGTGGCAGTAAGCATTGCGTGTTGTCAACTGTACCAGGCTAAAGCCGGTAAGCCCCGCCCCCACCCAATGGACGTGGCCAATCATACCAGGCTTAAGCCAGCGAGCCACGCCCCCTGCGCCGACCCAATGCTATGTAATTCACTGCAATGCAATTGGTTTTTTGCCCTTAGTGGGAGTTGAACCCAGGACCCCAGCGCTGCAAGGCTACTGTGCTAACCACTGAGCCACCGTGCTGCCTCTACTCCAAAGCAATTTAAATGAGGGCATGTTTGAAAAACAAGTGGCGGTGCTATGTCATGAAAAGTAGCAGCCGCTTCAGCGCCAAAGGAAATGATGGGTTGCGTCTGCTGAAAAGGTGACAGTAAGCATTGCATGTTGCCATAGTTGCACACCGTACCTGGCATGACGCGGTAAGCCCCGCCCCCATGGCGGTAAGCCCCGCCCCCGGCACCGACGCTACGCAATGCACTGTATGTTGCCGACTGTACAGGGCTTAAGCCGGTAAGCCCCGCCCCATCGCGGTAAGCCCCGCCCCCGGCGCCAACGCTATGCAATGCACTGCATGTTTCCATCTGTACCGGGCTTAAGCCGGTAAGCCCCGCCCCATCGCGGTAAGCCCCGCCCCCCGGCACCGACGCTACGCAACGCACTGCAAGTTGCCGACTGTACCGGGCTTAAGCCGGTAAGCCCCGCCCCATCGCGGTAAGCCCCGCCCCCGGCGCCGACGCTATGCAATGCACTGCATGTTTCCATCTGTACCGGGCTTAAGCCGGTAAGCCCCGCCCCATCGCGGTAAGCCCCGCCCCCCGGTACCGACGCTACGCAACGCACTGCAAGTTGCCGACTGTACCGGGCTTAAGCCGGTAAGCCCCGCCCCCATCGCGGTAAGCCCCGCCCCCGGCACCGACGCTACGCAATGCACTGCAAGTTGCCGACTGTACCGGGCTTAAGCCGGTAAGCCCCGCCCCATCGCGGTAAGCCCCGCCCCCCGGCACCGACGCTACGCAACGCACTGCAAGTTGCCGACTGTACCGGGCTTAAGCCGGTAAGCCCCGCCCCCATCGCGGTAAGCCCCGCCCCCGGCACCGACGCTACGCAATGCACTGCAAGTTGCCGACTGTACCGGGCTTAAGCCGGTAAGCCACGCCCCCATCGCGCGGGCATGTTCAATAAAACAAATGGCGGTGCTATGCCATGAGAAGTAACAGCGGCCCCAGCGCAAAAGGTAACGAAGTGTTGCGTCTGCTGAAGAGGTGGCAGTAAGCATTGCGTGTTGTCAACTGTACCAGGCTAAAGCCGGTAAGCCCCGCCCCCACCCAATGGACGTGGCCAATCATACCAGGCTTAAGCCAGCGAGCCACGCCCCCTGCGCCGACCCAATGCTATGTAATTCACTGCAATGCAATTGGTTTTTTGCCCTTAGTGGGAGTTGAACCCAGGACCCCAGCGCTGCAAGGCTACTGTGCTAACCACTGAGCCACCGTGCTGCCTCTACTCCAAAGCAATTTAAATGAGGGCATGTTTGAAAAACAAGTGGCGGTGCTATGTCATGAAAAGTAGCAGCCGCTTCAGCGCCAAAGGAAATGATGGGTTGCGTCTGCTGAAAAGGTGACAGTAAGCATTGCATGTTGCCATAGTTGCACACCGTACCTGGCATGACGCGGTAAGCCCCGCCCCCATGGCAGTAAGCCCCGCCCCCGGCACCGACGCTACGCAATGCACTGTATGTTGCCGACTGTACAGGGCTTAAGCCGGTAAGCCCCGCCCCATCGCGGTAAGCCCCGCCCCCGGCACCGACGCTACGCAATGCACTGCAAGTTGCCGACTGTACCGGGCTTAAGCCGGTAAGCCACGCCCCCATCGCGCGGGCATGTTCAATAAAACAAATGGCGGTGCTATGCCATGAGAAGTAACAGCGGCCCCAGCGCAAAAGGTAACGAAGTGTTGCGTCTGCTGAAGAGGTGGCAGTAAGCATTGCGTGTTGTCAACTGTACCAGGCTAAAGCCGGTAAGCCCCGCCCCCACCCAATGGACGTGGCCAATCATACCAGGCTTAAGCCAGCGAGCCACGCCCCCTGCGCCGACCCAATGCTATGTAATTCACTGCAATGCAATTGGTTTTTTGCCCTTAGTGGGAGTTGAACCCAGGACCCCAGCGCTGCAAGGCTACTGTGCTAACCACTGAGCCACCGTGCTGCCTCTACTCCAAAGCAATTTAAATGAGGGCATGTTTGAAAAACAAGTGGCGGTGCTATGTCATGAAAAGTAGCAGCCGCTTCAGCGCCAAAGGAAATGATGGGTTGCGTCTGCTGAAAAGGTGACAGTAAGCATTGCATGTTGCCATAGTTGCACACCGTACCTGGCATGACGCGGTAAGCCCCGCCCCCATGGCGGTAAGCCCCGCCCCCGGCACCGACGCTACGCAATGCACTGTATGTTGCCGACTGTACAGGGCTTAAGCCGGTAAGCCCCGCCCCATCGCGGTAAGCCCCGCCCCCGGCGCCAACGCTATGCAATGCACTGCATGTTTCCATCTGTACCGGGCTTAAGCCGGTAAGCCCCGCCCCATCGCGGTAAGCCCCGCCCCCCGGCACCGACGCTACGCAACGCACTGCAAGTTGCCGACTGTACCGGGCTTAAGCCGGTAAGCCCCGCCCCATCGCGGTAAGCCCCGCCCCCGGCGCCGACGCTATGCAATGCACTGCATGTTTCCATCTGTACCGGGCTTAAGCCGGTAAGCCCCGCCCCATCGCGGTAAGCCCCGCCCCCCGGCACCGACGCTACGCAACGCACTGCAAGTTGCCGACTGTACCGGGCTTAAGCCGGTAAGCACCGCCCCCATCGCGGTAAGCCCCGCCCCCGGCACCGACGCTACGCAATGCACTGCAAGTTGCCGACTGTACCGGGCTTAAGCCGGTAAGCCCCGCCCCATCGCGGTAAGCCCCGCCCCCCGGCACCGACGCTACGCAACGCACTGCAAGTTGCCGACTGTACCGGGCTTAAGCCGGTAAGCCCCGCCCCCATCGCGGTAAGCCCCGCCCCCGGCACCGACGCTACGCAATGCACTGCAAGTTGCCGACTGTACCGGGCTTAAGCCGGTAAGCCACGCCCCCATCGCGCGGGCATGTTCAATAAAACAAATGGCGGTGCTATGCCATGAGAAGTAACAGCGGCCCCAGCGCAAAAGGTAACGAAGTGTTGCGTCTGCTGAAGAGGTGGCAGTAAGCATTGCGTGTTGTCAACTGTACCAGGCTAAAGCCGGTAAGCCCCGCCCCCACCCAATGGACGTGGCCAATCATACCAGGCTTAAGCCGGCGAGCCACGCCCCCTGCCCCGACCCAATGCTATGTAATTCACTGCAATGCAATTGGTTTTTTTGCCCTTAGTGGGAGTTGAACCCAGGACCCCAGCGCTGCAAGGCTACTGTGCTAACCACTGAGCCACCGTGCTGCCTCTACTCCAAAGCAATTTAAATGAGGGCATGTTTGAAAAACAAGTGGCGGTGCTATGTCATGAAAAGTAGCAGCCGCTTCAGCGCCAAAGGAAATGATGGGTTGCGTCTGCTGAAAAGGTGACAGTAAGCATTGCATGTTGCCATAGTTGCACACTGTACCTGGCATGACGCGGTAAGCCCCGCCCCCATGGCGGTAAGCCCCGCCCCCGGCACCGACGCTACGCAATGCACTGTATGTTGCCGACTGTACAGGGCTTAAGCCGGTAAACCCCGCCCCATCGCGGTAAGCCCCGCCCCCGGCGCCAACGCTATGCAATGCACTGCATGTTTCCATCTGTACCGGGCTTAAGCCGGTAAGCCCCGCCCCATCGCGGTAAGCCCCGCCCCCCGGCACCGACGCTACGCAACGCACTGCAAGTTGCCGACTGTACCGGGCTTAAGCCGGTAAGCCCCGCCCCCATCGCGGTAAGCCCCGCCCCCGGCACCGACGCTACGCAATGCACTGCAAGTTGCCGACTGTACCGGGCTTAAGCCGGTAAGCCCCGCCCCATCGCGGTAAGCCCCGCCCCCCGGCACCGACGCTACGCAACGCACTGCAAGTTGCCGACTGTACCGGGCTTAAGCCGGTAAGCCCCGCCCCCATCGCGGTAAGCCCCGCCCCCGGCACCGACGCTACGCAATGCACTGCAAGTTGCCGACTGTACCGGGCTTAAGCCGGTAAGCCCCGCCCCATCGCGGTAAGCCCCGCCCCCCGGCACCGACGCTACGCAACGCACTGCAAGTTGCCGACTGTACCGGGCTTAAGCCGGTAAGCCCCGCCCCAATCGCGGTAAGCCCACCCCCGGCACCGACGCTACGCAATGCACTGCAAGTTGCCGACTGTACCGGGCTTAAGCCGGTAAGCCACGCCCCCATCGCGCGGGCATGTTCAATAAAACAAATGGCGGTGCTATGCCATGAGAAGTAACAGCGGCCCCAGCGCAAAAGGTAACGAAGTGTTGCGTCTGCTGAAGAGGTGGCAGTAAGCATTGCGTGTTGTCAACTGTACCAGGCTAAAGCCGGTAAGCCCCGCCCCCACCCAATGGACGTGGCCAATCACACCAGGCTTAAGCCGGCGAGCCACGCCCCCTGCGCCGACCCAATGCTATGTAATTCACTGCAATGCAATTGGTTTTTTGCCCTTAGTGGGAGTTGAACCCAGGACCCCAGCGCTGCAAGGCTACTGTGCTAACCACTGAGCCACCGTGCTGCCTCTACTCCAAAGCAATTTAAATGAGGGCATGTTTAAAAAACAAGTGGCGGTGCTATGTCTTGAAAAGTAGCAGCCGCTTCAGCGCCAAAGGAAATGATGGGTTGCGTCTGCTGAAAAGGTGACAGTAAGCATTGCATGTTGCCATAGTTGCACACTGTACCTGGCATGACGCGGTAAGCCCCGCCCCATCGCGGTAAGCCCCGCCCCCGGCACCGACGCTACGCAATGCACTGCAAGTTGCCGACTGTACCGGGCTTAAGCCGGTAAGCCCCGCCCCATCGCGGTAAGCCCCGCCCCCCGGCACCGACGCTACGCAACGCACTGCAAGTTGCCGACTGTACCGGGCTTAAGCCGGTAAGCCCCGCCCCCATCGCGGTAAGCCCCGCCCCCGGCACCGACGCTACGCAATGCACTGCAAGTTGCCGACTGTACCGGGCTTAAGCCGGTAAGCCACGCCCCCATCGCGCGGGCATGTTCAATAAAACAAATGGCGGTGCTATGCCATGAGAAGTAACATCGGCCCCAGCGCAAAAGGTAACGAAGTGTTGCGTCTGCTGAAGAGGGGGCAGTAAGCATTGCGTGTTGTCAACTGTACAAGGCTAAAGTCGGTAAGCCCCGCCCCCACCAAATGTACGTGGCCAATCATACCAGGCTTAAGCCAGCGAGCCACGCCCCCTGCGCCGACCCAATGCTATGTAATTCACTGCAATGCAATTGGTTTTTTGCCCTTAGTGGGAGTTGAACCCAGGACCCCAGCGCTGCAAGGCTACTGTGCTAACCACTGAGCCACCGTGCTGCCTCTACTCCAAAGCAATTTAAATGAGGGCATGTTTGAAAAACAAGTGGCGGTGCTATGTCATGAAAAGTAGCAGCCGCTTCATCGCCAAAGGAAATGATGGGTTGCGTCTGCTGAAAAGGTGACAGTAAGCATTGCATGTTGCCATAGTTGCACACTGTACCTGGCATGACGCGGTAAGCCCCGCCCCCATGGCGGTAAGCCCCGCCCCCGGCACCGACGCTACGCAATGCACTGTATGTTGCCGACTGTACAGGGCTTAAGCCGGTAAGCCCCGCCCCATCGCGGTAAGCCCCGCCCCCGGCGCCAACGCTATGCAATGCACTGCATGTTTCCATCTGTACCGGGCTTAAGCCGGTAAGCCCCGCCCCATCGCGGTAAGCCCCGCCCCCCGGCACCGACGCTACGCAACGCACTGCAAGTTGCCGACTGTACCGGGCTTAAGCCGGTAAGCCCCGCCCCCATCGCGGTAAGCCCCGCCCCCGGCACCGACGCTACGCAATGCACTGCAAGTTGCCGACTGTACCGGGCTTAAGCCGGTAAGCCCCGCCCCATCGCGGTAAGCCCCGCCCCCCGGCACCGACGCTACGCAACGCACTGCAAGTTGCCGACTGTACCGGGCTTAAGCCGGTAAGCCCCGCCCCCATCGCGGTAAGCCCCGCCCCCGGCACCGACGCTACGCAATGCACTGCAAGTTGCCGACTGTACCGGGCTTAAGCCGGTAAGCCCCGCCCCATCGCGGTAAGCCCCGCCCCCCGGCACCGACGCTACGCAACGCACTGCAAGTTGCCGACTGTACCGGGCTTAAGCCGGTAAGCCCCGCCCCCATCGCGGTAAGCCCCGCCCCCGGCACCGACGCTACGCAATGCACTGCAAGTTGCCGACTGTACCGGGCTTAAGCCGGTAAGCCACGCCCCCATCGCGCGGGCATGTTCAATAAAACAAATGGCGGTGCTATGCCATGAGAAGTAACAGCGGCCCCAGCGCAAAAGGTAACGAAGTGTTGCGTCTGCTGAAGAGGTGGCAGTAAGCATTGCGTGTTGTCAACTGTACCAGGCTAAAGCCGGTAAGCCCCGCCCCCACCCAATGGACGTGGCCAATCATACCAGGCTTAAGCCAGCGAGCCACGCCCCCTGCGCCGACCCAATGCTATGTAATTCACTGCAATGCAATTGGTTTTTTGCCCTTAGTGGGAGTTGAACCCAGGACCCCAGCGCTGCAAGGCTACTGTGCTAACCACTGAGCCACCGTGCTGCCTCTACTCCAAAGCAATTTAAATGAGGGCATGTTTGAAAAACAAGTGGCGGTGCTATGTCATGAAAAGTAGCAGCCGCTTCAGCGCCAAAGGAAATGATGGGTTGCGTCTGCTGAAAAGGTGACAGTAAGCATTGCATGTTGCCATAGTTGCACACCGTACCTGGCATGACGCGGTAAGCCCCGCCCCCATGGCGGTAAGCCCCGCCCCCGGCACCGACGCTACGCAATGCACTGTATGTTGCCGACTGTACAGGGCTTAAGCCGGTAAGCCCCGCCCCATCGCGGTAAGCCCCGCCCCCGGCGCCAACGCTATGCAATGCACTGCATGTTTCCATCTGTACCGGGCTTAAGCCGGTAAGCCCCGCCCCATCGCGGTAAGCCCCGCCCCCCGGCACCGACGCTACGCAACGCACTGCAAGTTGCCGACTGTACCGGGCTTAAGCCGGTAAGCCCCGCCCCATCGCGGTAAGCCCCGCCCCCGGCGCCGACGCTATGCAATGCACTGCATGTTTCCATCTGTACCGGGCTTAAGCCGGTAAGCCCCGCCCCATCGCGGTAAGCCCCGCCCCCCGGTACCGACGCTACGCAACGCACTGCAAGTTGCCGACTGTACCGGGCTTAAGCCGGTAAGCCCCGCCCCCATCGCGGTAAGCCCCGCCCCCGGCACCGACGCTACGCAATGCACTGCAAGTTGCCGACTGTACCGGGCTTAAGCCGGTAAGCCCCGCCCCATCGCGGTAAGCCCCGCCCCCCGGCACCGACGCTACGCAACGCACTGCAAGTTGCCGACTGTACCGGGCTTAAGCCGGTAAGCCCCGCCCCCATCGCGGTAAGCCCCGCCCCCGGCACCGACGCTACGCAATGCACTGCAAGTTGCCGACTGTACCGGGCTTAAGCCGGTAAGCCACGCCCCCATCGCGCGGGCATGTTCAATAAAACAAATGGCGGTGCTATGCCATGAGAAGTAACAGCGGCCCCAGCGCAAAAGGTAACGAAGTGTTGCGTCTGCTGAAGAGGTGGCAGTAAGCATTGCGTGTTGTCAACTGTACCAGGCTAAAGCCGGTAAGCCCCGCCCCCACCCAATGGACGTGGCCAATCATACCAGGCTTAAGCCAGCGAGCCACGCCCCCTGCGCCGACCCAATGCTATGTAATTCACTGCAATGCAATTGGTTTTTTGCCCTTAGTGGGAGTTGAACCCAGGACCCCAGCGCTGCAAGGCTACTGTGCTAACCACTGAGCCACCGTGCTGCCTCTACTCCAAAGCAATTTAAATGAGGGCATGTTTGAAAAACAAGTGGCGGTGCTATGTCATGAAAAGTAGCAGCCGCTTCAGCGCCAAAGGAAATGATGGGTTGCGTCTGCTGAAAAGGTGACAGTAAGCATTGCATGTTGCCATAGTTGCACACCGTACCTGGCATGACGCGGTAAGCCCCGCCCCCATGGCAGTAAGCCCCGCCCCCGGCACCGACGCTACGCAATGCACTGTGTGTTGCCTACTGTACAGGGCTTAAGCCGGTAAGCCCCGCCCCATCGCGGTAAGCCCCGCCCCCGGCACCGACGCTACGCAATGCACTGCAAGTTGCCGACTGTACCGGGCTTAAGCCGGTAAGCCCCGCCCCCATCGCGCGGGCATGTTCAATAAAACAAATGGCGGTGCTATGCCATGAGAAGTAACAGCGGCCCCAGCGCAAAAGGTAACGAAGTGTTGCGTCTGCTGAAGAGGTGGCAGTAAGCATTGCGTGTTGTCAACTGTACCAGGCTAAAGCCGGTAAGCCCCGCCCCCACCCAATGGACGTGGCCAATCATACCAGGCTTAAGCCAGCGAGCCACGCCCCCTGCGCCGACCCAATGCTATGTAATTCACTGCAATGCAATTGGTTTTTTGCCCTTAGTGGGAGTTGAACCCAGGACCCCAGCGCTGCAAGGCTACTGTGCTAACCACTGAGCCACCGTGCTGCCTCTACTCCAAAGCAATTTAAATGAGGGCATGTTTGAAAAACAAGTGGCGGTGCTATGTCATGAAAAGTAGCAGCCGCTTCAGCGCCAAAGGAAATGATGGGTTGCGTCTGCTGAAAAGGTGACAGTAAGCATTGCATGTTGCCATAGTTGCACACCGTACCTGGCATGACGCGGTAAGCCCCGCCCCCATGGCGGTAAGCCCCGCCCCCGGCACCGACGCTACGCAATGCACTGTATGTTGCCGACTGTACAGGGCTTAAGCCGGTAAGCCCCGCCCCATCGCGGTAAGCCCCGCCCCCGGCGCCAACGCTATGCAATGCACTGCATGTTTCCATCTGTACCGGGCTTAAGCCGGTAAGCCCCGCCCCATCGCGGTAAGCCCCGCCCCCCGGCACCGACGCTACGCAACGCACTGCAAGTTGCCGACTGTACCGGGCTTAAGCCGGTAAGCCCCGCCCCATCGCGGTAAGCCCCGCCCCCGGCGCCGACGCTATGCAATGCACTGCATGTTTCCATCTGTACCGGGCTTAAGCCGGTAAGCCCCGCCCCAACGCGGTAAGCCCCGCCCCCCGGCACCGACGCTACGCAACGCACTGCAAGTTGCCGACTGTACCGGGCTTAAGCCGGTAAGCACCGCCCCCATCGCGGTAAGCCCCGCCCCCGGCACCGACGCTACGCAATGCACTGCAAGTTGCCGACTGTACCGGGCTTAAGCCGGTAAGCCCCGCCCCATCGCGGTAAGCCCCGCCCCCCGGCACCGACGCTACGCAACGCACTGCAAGTTGCCGACTGTACCGGGCTTAAGCCGGTAAGCCCCGCCCCCATCGCGGTAAGCCCCGCCCCCGGCCCCGACGCTACGCAATGCACTGCAAGTTGCCGACTGTACCGGGCTTAAGCCGGTAAGCCACGCCCCCATCGCGCGGGCATGTTCAATAAAACAAATGGCGGTGCTATGCCATGAGAAGTAACAGCGGCCCCAGCGCAAAAGGTAACGAAGTGTTGCGTCTGCTGAAGAGGTGGCAGTAAGCATTGCGTGTTGTCAACTGTACCAGGCTAAAGCCGGTAAGCCCCGCCCCCACCCAATGGACGTGGCCAATCATACCAGGCTTAAGCCGGCGAGCCACGCCCCCTGCCCCGACCCAATGCTATGTAATTCACTGCAATGCAATTGGTTTTTTGCCCTTAGTGGGAGTTGAACCCAGGACCCCAGCGCTGCAAGGCTACTGTGCTAACCACTGAGCCACCGTGCTGCCTCTACTCCAAAGCAATTTAAATGAGGGCATGTTTGAAAAACAAGTGGCGGTGCTATGTCATGAAAAGTAGCAGCCGCTTCAGCGCCAAAGGAAATGATGGGTTGCGTCTGCTGAAAAGGTGACAGTAAGCATTGCATGTTGCCATAGTTGCACACTGTACCTGGCATGACGCGGTAAGCCCCGCCCCCATGGCGGTAAGCCCCGCCCCCGGCACCGACGCTACGCAATGCACTGTATGTTGCCGACTGTACAGGGCTTAAGCCGGTAAGCCCCGCCCCATCGCGGTAAGCCCCGCCCCCGGCGCCAACGCTATGCAATGCACTGCATGTTTCCATCTGTACCGGGCTTAAGCCGGTAAGCCCCGCCCCATCGCGGTAAGCCCCGCCCCCCGGCACCGACGCTACGCAACGCACTGCAAGTTGCCGACTGTACCGGGCTTAAGCCGGTAAGCCCCGCCCCCATCGCGGTAAGCCCCGCCCCCGGCACCGACGCTACGCAATGCACTGCAAGTTGCCGACTGTACCGGGCTTAAGCCGGTAAGCCCCGCCCCATCGCGGTAAGCCCCGCCCCCCGGCACCGACGCTACGCAACGCACTGCAAGTTGCCGACTGTACCGGGCTTAAGCCGGTAAGCCCCGCCCCCATCGCGGTAAGCCCCGCCCCCGGCACCGACGCTACGCAATGCACTGCAAGTTGCCGACTGTACCGGGCTTAGGCGGTAAGCCCCGCCCCATCGCGGTAAGCCCCGCCCCCCGGCACCGACGCTACGCAACGCACTGCAAGTTGCCGACTGTACCGGGCTTAAGCCGGTAAGCCCCGCCCCCATCGCGGTAAGCCCCGCCCCCGGCACCGACGCTACGCAATGCACTGCAAGTTGCCGACTGTACCGGGCTTAAGCCGGTAAGCCACGCCCCCATCGCGCGGGCATGTTCAATAAAACAAATGGCGGTGCTATGCCATGAGAAGTAACAGCGGCCCCAGCGCAAAAGGTAACGAAGTGTTGCGTCTGCTGAAGAGGTGGCAGTAAGCATTGCGTGTTGTCAACTGTACCAGGCTAAAGCCGGTAAGCCCCGCCCCCACCCAATGGACGTGGCCAATCACACCAGGCTTAAGCCGGCGAGCCACGCCCCCTGCGCCGACCCAATGCTATGTAATTCACTGCAATGCAATTGGTTTTTTGCCCTTAGTGGGAGTTGAACCCAGGACCCCAGCGCTGCAAGGCTACTGTGCTAACCACTGAGCCACCGTGCTGCCTCTACTCCAAAGCAATTTAAATGAGGGCATGTTTAAAAAACAAGTGGCGGTGCTATGTCTTGAAAAGTAGCAGCCGCTTCAGCGCCAAAGGAAATGATGGGTTGCGTCTGCTGAAAAGGTGACAGTAAGCATTGCATGTTGCCATAGTTGCACACTGTACCTGGCATGACGCGGTAAGCCCCGCCCCATCGCGGTAAGCCCCGCCCCCGGCACCGACGCTACGCAATGCACTGCAAGTTGCCGACTGTACCGGGCTTAAGCCGGTAAGCCCCGCCCCATCGCGGTAAGCCCCGCCCCCCGGCACCGACGCTACGCAACGCACTGCAAGTTGCCGACTGTACCGGGCTTAAGCCGGTAAGCCCCGCCCCCATCGCGGTAAGCCCCGCCCCCGGCACCGACGCTACGCAATGCACTGCAAGTTGCCGACTGTACCGGGCTTAAGCCGGTAAGCCACGCCCCCATCGCGCGGGCATGTTCAATAAAACAAATGGCGGTGCTATGCCATGAGAAGTAACATCGGCCCCAGCGCAAAAGGTAACGAAGTGTTGCGTCTGCTGAAGAGGGGGCAGTAAGCATTGCGTGTTGTCAACTGTACAAGGCTAAAGTCGGTAAGCCCCGCCCCCACCAAATGTACGTGGCCAATCATACCAGGCTTAAGCCAGCGAGCCACGCCCCCTGCGCCGACCCAATGCTATGTAATTCACTGCAATGCAATTGGTTTTTTGCCCTTAGTGGGAGTTGAACCCAGGACCCCAGCGCTGCAAGGCTACTGTGCTAACCACTGAGCCACCGTGCTGCCTCTACTCCAAAGCAATTTAAATGAGGGCATGTTTGAAAAACAAGTGGCGGTGCTATGTCATGAAAAGTAGCAGCCGCTTCATCGCCAAAGGAAATGATGGGTTGCGTCTGCTGAAAGGTGACAGTAAGCATTGCATGTTGCCATAGTTGCACACTGTACCTGGCATGACGCGGTAAGCCCCGCCCCCATGGCGGTAAGCCCCGCCCCCGGCACCGACGCTACGCAATGCACTGTATGTTGCCGACTGTACAGGGCTTAAGCCGGTAAGCCCCGCCCCATCGCGGTAAGCCCCGCCCCCGGCGCCAACGCTATGCAATGCACTGCATGTTTCCATCTGTACCGGGCTTAAGCCGGTAAGCCCCGCCCCATCGCGGTAAGCCCCGCCCCCCGGCACCGACGCTACGCAACGCACTGCAAGTTGCCGACTGTACCGGGCTTAAGCCGGTAAGCCCCGCCCCCATCGCGGTAAGCCCCGCCCCCGGCCCCGACGCTACGCAATGCACTGCAAGTTGCCGACTGTACCGGGCTTAAGCCGGTAAGCCCCGCCCCATCGCGGTAAGCCCCGCCCCCCGGCACCGACGTTACGCAACGCACTGCAAGTTGCCGACTGTACCGGGCTTAAGCCGGTAAGCCCCGCCCCCATCGCGGTAAGCCCCGCCCCCGGCACCGACGCTACGCAATGCACTGCAAGTTGCCGACTGTACCGGGCTTAAGCCGGTAAGCCCCGCCCCATCGCGGTAAGCCCCGCCCCCCGGCACCGACGCTACGCAACGCACTGCAAGTTGCCGACTGTACCGGGCTTAAGCCGGTAAGCCCCGCCCCCATCGCGGTAAGCCCCGCCCCCGGCACCGACGCTACGCAATGCACTGCAAGTTGCCGACTGTACCGGGCTTAAGCCGGTAAGCCACGCCCCCATCGCGCGGGCATGTTCAATAAAACAAATGGCGGTGCTATGCCATGAGAAGTAACAGCGGCCCCAGCGCAAAAGGTAACGAAGTGTTGCGTCTGCTGAAGAGGTGGCAGTAAGCATTGCGTGTTGTCAACTGTACCAGGCTAAAGCCGGTAAGCCCCGCCCCCACCCAATGGACGTGGCCAATCATACCAGGCTTAAGCCAGCGAGCCACGCCCCCTGCGCCGACCCAATGCTATGTAATTCACTGCAATGCAATTGGTTTTTTGCCCTTAGTGGGAGTTGAACCCAGGACCCCAGCGCTGCAAGGCTACTGTGCTAACCACTGAGCCACCGTGCTGCCTCTACTCCAAAGCAATTTAAATGAGGGCATGTTTGAAAAACAAGTGGCGGTGCTATGTCATGAAAAGTAGCAGCCGCTTCAGCGCCAAAGGAAATGATGGGTTGCGTCTGCTGAAAAGGTGACAGTAAGCAGTGCATGTTGCCATAGTTGCACACCGTACCTGGCATGACGCGGTAAGCCCCGCCCCCATGGCGGTAAGCCCCGCCCCCGGCACCGACGCTACGCAATGCACTGTATGTTGCCGACTGTACAGGGCTTAAGCCGGTAAGCCCCGCCCCATCGCGGTAAGCCCCGCCCCCGGCGCCAACGCTATGCAATGCACTGCATGTTTCCATCTGTACCGGGCTTAAGCCGGTAAGCCCCGCCCCATCGCGGTAAGCCCCGCCCCCCGGCACCGACGCTACGCAACGCACTGCAAGTTGCCGACTGTACCGGGCTTAAGCCGGTAAGCCCCGCCCCATCGCGGTAAGCCCCGCCCCCGGCGCCGACGCTATGCAATGCACTGCATGTTTCCATCTGTACCGGGCTTAAGCCGGTAAGCCCCGCCCCATCGCGGTAAGCCCCGCCCCCCGGTACCGACGCTACGCAACGCACTGCAAGTTGCCGACTGTACCGGGCTTAAGCCGGTAAGCCCCGCCCCCATCGCGGTAAGCCCCGCCCCCGGCACCGACGCTAAGCAATGCACTGCATGTTGCCGACTGTACCGGGCTTAAGCCGGTAAAGCCCCGCCCCATCGCGGTAAGCCCCGCCCCCCGGCACCGACGCTACGCAACGCACTGCAAGTTGCCGACTGTACCGGGCTTAACCCGGTAATCCCCGCCCCCATCGCGGTAAGCCCCGCCCCCGGCACCGACGCTACGCAATGCACTGCAAGTTGCCGACTGTACCGGGGCTTAAGCCGGTAAGCCACGCCCCCATCGCGCGGGCATGTTCAATAAAACAAATGGCGGTGCTATGCCATGAGAAGTAACAGCGGCCCCAGCGCAAAAGGTAACGAAGTGTTGCGTCTGCTGAAGAGGTGGCAGTAAGCATTGCGTGTTGTCAACTGTACCAGGCTAAAGCCGGTAAGCCCCGCCCCCACCCAATGGACGTGGCCAATCATACCAGGCTTAAGCCAGCGAGCCACGCCCCCTGCGCCGACCCAATGCTATGTAATTCACTGCAATGCAATTGGTTTTTGCCCTTAGTGGGAGTTGAACCCAGGACCCCAGCGCTGCAAGGCTACTGTGCTAACCACTGAGCCACCGTGCTGCCTCTACTCCAAAGCAATTTAAATGAGGGCATGTTTGAAAACAAGTGGCGGTGCTATGTCATGAAAAGTAGCAGCCGCTTCAGCGCCAAAGGAAATGATGGGTTGCGTCTGCTGAAAAGGTGACAGTAAGCATTGCATGTTGCCATAGTTGCACACCGTACCTGGCATGACGCGGTAAGCCCCGCCCCCATGGCAGTAAGCCCCGCCCCCGGCACCGACGCTACGCAATGCACTGTATGTTGCCGACTGTACAGGGCTTAAGCCGGTAAGCCCCGCCCCATCGCGGTAAGCCCCGCCCCCGGCACCGACGCTACGCAATGCACTGCAAGTTGCCGACTGTACCGGGCTTAAGCCGGTAAGCCACGCCCCCATCGCGCGGGCATGTTCAATAAAACAAATGGCGGTGCTATGCCATGAGAAGTAACAGCGGCCCCAGCGCAAAGGTAACGAAGTGTTGCGTCTGCTGAAGAGGTGGCAGTAAGCATTGCGTGTTGTCAACTGTACCAGGCTAAAGCCGGTAAGCCCCGCCCCCACCCAATGGACGTGGCCAATCATACCAGGCTTAAGCCAGCGAGCCACGCCCCCTGCGCCGACCCAATGCTATGTAATTCACTGCAATGCAATTGGTTTTTTGCCCTTAGTGGGAGTTGAACCCAGGACCCCAGCGCTGCAAGGCTACTGTGCTAACCACTGAGCCACCGTGCTGCCTCTACTCCAAAGCAATTTAAATGAGGGCATGTTTGAAAAACAAGTGGCGGTGCTATGTCATGAAAAGTAGCAGCCGCTTCAGCGCCAAAGGAAATGATGGGTTGCGTCTGCTGAAAAGGTGACAGTAAGCATTGCATGTTGCCATAGTTGCACACCGTACCTGGCATGACGCGGTAAGCCCCGCCCCCATGGCGGTAAGCCCCGCCCCCGGCACCGACGCTACGCAATGCACTGTATGTTGCCGACTGTACAGGGCTTAAGCCGGTAAGCCCCGCCCCATCGCGGTAAGCCCCGCCCCCGGCGCCAACGCTATGCAATGCACTGCATGTTTCCATCTGTACCGGGCTTAAGCCGGTAAGCCCCGCCCCATCGCGGTAAGCCCCGCCCCCCGGCACCGACGCTACGCAACGCACTGCAAGTTGCCGACTGTACCGGGCTTAAGCCGGTAAGCCCCGCCCCATCGCGGTAAGCCCCGCCCCCGGCGCCGACGCTATGCAATGCACTGCATGTTTCCATCTGTACCGGGCTTAAGCCGGTAAGCCCCGCCCCATCGCGGTAAGCCCCGCCCCCCGGCACCGACGCTACGCAACGCACTGCAAGTTGCCGACTGTACCGGGCTTAAGCCGGTAAGCACCGCCCCCATCGCGGTAAGCCCGCCCCCGGCACCGACGCTACGCAATGCACTGCAAGTTGCCGACTGTACCGGGCTTAAGCCGGTAAGCCCCGCCCCATCGCGGTAAGCCCCGCCCCCCGGCACCGACGCTACGCAACGCACTGCAAGTTGCCGACTGTACCGGGCTTAAGCCGGTAAGCCCCGCCCCCATCGCGGTAAGCCCCGCCCCCGGCACCGACGCTACGCAATGCACTGCAAGTTGCCGACTGTACCGGGCTTAAGCCGGTAAGCCACGCCCCCATCGCGCGGGCATGTTCAATAAAACAAATGGCGGTGCTATGCCATGAGAAGTAACAGCGGCCCCAGCGCAAAAGGTAACGAAGTGTTGCGTCTGCTGAAGAGGTGGCAGTAAGCATTGCGTGTTGTCAACTGTACCAGGCTAAAGCCGGTAAGCCCCGCCCCCACCCAATGGACGTGGCCAATCATACCAGGCTTAAGCCGGCGAGCCACGCCCCCTGCCCCGACCCAATGCTATGTAATTCACTGCAATGCAATTGGTTTTTTGCCCTTAGTGGGAGTTGAACCCAGGACCCCAGCGCTGCAAGGCTACTGTGCTAACCACTGAGCCACCGTGCTGCCTCTACTCCAAAGCAATTTAAATGAGGGGCATGTTTGAAAAACAAGTGGCGGTGCTATGTCATGAAAAGTAGCAGCCGCTTCAGCGCCAAAGGAAATGATGGGTTGCGTCTGCTGAAAAGGTGACAGTAAGCATTGCATGTTGCCATAGTTGCACACTGTACCTGGCATGACGCGGTAAGCCCCGCCCCCATGGCGGTAAGCCCCGCCCCCGGCACCGACGCTACGCAATGCACTGTATGTTGCCGACTGTACAGGGCTTAAGCCGGTAAGCCCCGCCCCATCGCGGTAAGCCCCGCCCCCGGCGCCAACGCTATGCAATGCACTGCATGTTTCCATCTGTACCGGGCTTAAGCCGGTAAGCCCCGCCCCATCGCGGTAAGCCCCGCCCCCCCGGCACCGACGCTACGCAACGCACTGCAAGTTGCCGACTGTACCGGGCTTAAGCCGGTAAGCCCCGCCCCCAACGCGGTAAGCCCCGCCCCCGGCACCGACGCTACGCAATGCACTGCAAGTTGCCGACTGTACCGGGCTTAAGCCGGTAAGCCCGCCCCCTCGCGGTAAGCCCCGCCCCCCGGCACCGACGCTACGCAACGCACTGCAAGTTGCCGACTGTACCGGGCTTAAGCCGGTAAGCCCCGCCCCCATCGCGGTAAGCCCCGCCCCCGGCACCGACGCTACGCAATGCACTGCAAGTTGCCGACTGTACCGGGCTTAAGCCGGTAAGCCCCCGCCCCATCGCGGTAAGCCCCGCCCCCCGGCACCGACGCTACGCAACGCACTGCAAGTTGCCGACTGTACCGGGCTTAAGCCGGTAAGCCCCGCCCCCATCGCGGTAAGCCCCGCCCCCGGCACCGACGCTACGCAATGCACTGCAAGTTGCCGACTGTACCGGGCTTAAGCCGGTAAGCCACGCCCCCATCGCGCGGGCATGTTCAATAAAACAAATGGCGGTGCTATGCCATGAGAAGTAACAGCGGCCCCAGCGCAAAAGGTAACGAAGTGTTGCGTCTGCTGAAGAGGTGGCAGTAAGCATTGCGTGTTGTCAACTGTACCAGGCTAAAGCCGGTAAGCCCCGCCCCCACCCAATGGACGTGGCCAATCATACCAGGCTTAAGCCAGCGAGCCACGCCCCCTGCGCCGACCCAATGCTATGTAATTCACTGCAATGCAATTGGTTTTTTGCCCTTAGTGGGAGTTGAACCCAGGACCCCAGCGCTGCAAGGCTACTGTGCTAACCACTGAGCCACCGTGCTGCCTCTACTCCAAAGCAATTTAAATGAGGGCATGTTGAAAAACAAGTGGCGGTGCTATGTCATGAAAAGTAGCAGCCGCTTCAGCGCCAAAGGAAATGATGGGTTGCGTCTGCTGAAAAGGTGACAGTAAGCATTGCATGTTGCCATAGTTGCACACCGTACCTGGCATGACGCGGTAAGCCCCGCCCCCATGGCGGTAAGCCCCGCCCCCGGCACCGACGCTACGCAATGCACTGTATGTTGCCGACTGTACAGGGCTTAAGCCGGTAAGCCCCGCCCCATCGCGGTAAGCCCCGCCCCCGGCGCCAACGCTATGCAATGCACTGCATGTTTCCATCTGTACCGGGCTTAAGCCGGTAAGCCCCGCCCCATCGCGGTAAGCCCCGCCCCCCCGGCACCGACGCTACGCAACGCACTGCAAGTTGCCGACTGTACCGGGCTTAAGCGGTAAGCCCCGCCCCATCGCGGTAAGCCCCGCCCCCGGGCCGGACGCTATGCAATGCACTGCATGTTTCCATCTGTACCGGGCTTAAGCCGGTAAGCCCCGCCCCATCGCGGTAAGCCCCCGCCCCCGGTACGACGCTACGCAACGCACTGCAAGTTGCCGACTGTACCGGGCTTAAGCCGGTAAGCCCCGCCCCATCGCGGTAAGCCCCGCCCCCGGCACCGACGCTACGCAATGCACTGCAAGTTGCCGACTGTACCGGGCTTAAGCCGGTAAGCCCCGCCCCATCGCGGTAAGCCCCGCCCCCCGGCACCGACGCTACGCAACGCACTGCAAGTTGCCGACTGTACCGGGCTTAAGCCGGTAAGCCCCGCCCCATCGCGGTAAGCCCCGCCCCCGGCACCGACGCTACGCAATGCACTGCAAGTTGCCGACTGTACCGGGCTTAAGCCGGTAAGCCACGCCCCCATCGCGCGGGCATGTTCAATAAAACAAATGGCGGTTGCTATGCCATGAGAAGTAACAGCGGCCCCAGCGCAAAAGGTAACGAAGTGTTGCGTCTGCTGAAGAGGTGGCAGTAAGCATTGCGTGTTGTCAACTGTACCAGGCTAAAGCCGGTAAGCCCCGCCCCCACCAATGGACGTGGCCAATCATACCAGGCTTAAGCCAGCGAGCCACGCCCCCTGCGCCGACCCAATGCTATGTAATTCACTGCAATGCAATTGGTTTTTGCCCTTAGGTGGAGTTGAACCCAGGACCCCAGCGCTGCAAGGCTACTGTGCTAACCCACTGAGCCACCGTGCTGCCTCTACTCCAAGCAATTTAAATGAGGGCATGTTTGAAAAAACAAGTGCGGTGCTATGTCATGAAAGTAGCAGCCGCTTCAGCGCCAAAGGAAATGATGGGTTGCGTCTGCTGAAAAGGTGACAGTAAGCATTGCATGTTGCCATAGTTGCACACCGTACCTGGCATGACGCGGTAAGCCCCGCCCCCCATGGCGGTAAGCCCCGCCCCCGGGCACCGACGCTACGCAATGCAACTGTATGTTGCCGACTGTACAGGGCTTAAGCCGGTACGCCCCGCCCCATCGCGGTAAGCCCCGCCCCCGGCACCGACGCTACGCAATGCACTGCAAGTTGCCGACTGTACCGGGCTTAAGCCGGTAAGCCACGCCCCCATCGCGCGGGCATGTTCAATAAACAAATGGCGGTGCTATGCCATGAGAAGTAACAGCGGCCCCAGCGCAAAAGGTAACGAAGTGTTGCGTCCTGCTGAAGAGGTGGCAGTAAGCATTGCGTGTTGTCAACTGTACCAGGCTAAAGCCGGTAAGCCCCGCCCCCACCCAATGGACGTGGCCAATCATACCAGGCTTAAGCCAGCGAGCCACGCCCCCTGCGCCGACCCAATGCTATGTAATTCACTGCAATGCAATTGGTTTTTTGCCCTTAGTGGGAGTTGAACCCAGGACCCCAGCGCTGCAAGGCTACTGTGCTAACCACTGAGCCACCGTGCTGCCTCTACTCCAAAGCAATTTAAATGAGGGCATGTTTGAAAAACAAGTGGCGGTGCTATGTCATGAAAAGTAGCAGCCGCTTCAGCGCCAAAGGAAATGATGGGTTGCGTCTGCTGAAAAGGTGACAGTAAGCATTGCATGTTGCCATAGTTGCCCACTGTACCTGGCATGACGCGGTAAGCCCCGCCCCCATGGCGGTAAGCCCCGCCCCCGGCACCGACGCTACGCAATGCACTGTATGTTGCCGACTGTACAGGGCTTAAGCCGGTAAGCCCCGCCCCATCGCGGTAAGCCCCGCCCCCGGCGCCAACGCTATGCAATGCACTGCATGTTTCCATCTGTACCGGGCTTAAGCCGGTAAGCCCGCCCCATCGCGGTAAGCCCCGCCCCCCGGCACCGACGCTACGCAACGCACTGCAAGTTGCCGACTGTCCGGGCTTACGCCGGTATGCCCCGCCCCATCGGGGTAAGCCCCGCCCCCGGCGCCGACGCTATGCAATGCACTGCATGTTTCCATCTGTACCGGGCTTAAGCCGGTAAGCCCCGCCCCCTCGCGGTAAGCCCCGCCCCCCGGCACCGACGCTACGCAAAGCACTGCAAGTTGCCGACTGTACCGGGCTTAAGCCGGTAAGCCCCGCCCCCATCGCGGTAAGCCCCGCCCCCGGCACCGACGCTACGCAATGCCTGCAAGTTTGCCGACTGTACCGGGCTTAAGCCGGTAAGCCCCGCCCCATCGCGGTAAGCCCCGCCCCCCGGCACCGACGCTACGCAACGCACTGCAAGTTGCCGACTGTACCGGGCTTAAGCCGGTAAGCCCCGCCCCCATCGGGGTAAGCCCCGCCCCCGGCACCGACGCTACGCAATGCACTGCAAGTTGCCGACTGTACCGGGCTTAAGCCGGTAAGCCACGCCCCCATCGCGCGGGCATGTTCAATAAAACAAATGGCGGTGCTATGCCATGAGAAGTAACAGCGGCCCCAGCGCAAAAGGTAACGAAGTGTTGCGTCTGCTGAAGAGGTGGCAGTAAGCATTGCGTGTTGTCAACTGTACCAGGCTAAAGCCGGTAAGCCCCGCCCCCACCCACTGGACGTGGCCAATCATACCAGGCTTAGCCGGCGAGCCACGCCCCCTGCCCGACCCAATGCTATGTAATTCACTGCAATGCAATTGGTTTTTTGCCCTTAGTGGGAGTTGAACCCAGGACCCCAGCGCTGCAAGGCTACTGTGCTAACCACTGAGCCACCGTGCTGCCTCTACGCCAAAGCAATTTAAATGAGGGCATGTTTAAAAAACAAGTGGCGGTGCTATGTCATGAAAAGTAGCAGCCGCTTCAGCGCCAAAGAAATGATGGGTTGCGTCTGCTGAAAAAGGTGACAGTAAGCATTGCATGTTGCCATAGTTGCACACTGTACCTGGCATGACGCGGTAAGCCCCGCCCCCATGGCGGTAAGCCCCGCCCCCGGCACCGACGCTACGCAATGCACTGTATGTTGCCGACTGTACAGGGCTTAAGCCGGTTAAGCCCCGCCCCATCGCGGTAAGCCCCGCCCCCGGCGCCCACGCTATGCAATGCACTGCATGTTTCCATCTGTACCGGGCTTAAGCCGGTAAGCCCCGCCCCATCGCGGTAAGCCCCGCCCCCCGGCACCGACGCTACGCAACGCACTGCAAGTTGCCGACTGTACCGGGCTTAAGCCGGTAAGCCCCGCCCCCATCGCGGTAAGCCCCGCCCCGGCACCGACGCTACGCAATGCACTGCAAGTTGCCGACTGTACCGGGCTTAAGCCGGTAAGCCCCGCCCCATCGCGGTAAGCCCCGCCCCCGGCACCGACGCTACGCAACGCACTGCAAGTTGCGACTGTACCGGGCTTAAGCCGGTAAGCCCGCCCCCATCGCGGTAAGCCCCGCCCCCGGCACCGACGCTACGCAATGCACTGCAAGTTGCCGACTGTACCGGGCTTAAGCGGTAAGCCCGCCCCACGCGGTAAGCCCCGCCCCCGGCACCGACGCTACGCAACGCACTGCAAGTTGCCGACTGTACCGGCTTAAGCGGTAATGCCCGGCCCCATCGCGGTAAGCCCCGCCCCCGGCACCGACGCTACGCAATGCACTGCAAGTTGCCGACTGTACCGGGCTTAAGCCGGTAAGCCACGCCCCCATCGCGCGGGCATGTTCAATAAAACAAATGGCGGTGCTATGCCATGAGAAGTAACAGCGGCCCCAGCGCAAAAGGTAACGAAGTGTTGCGTCTGCTGAAGAGGTGGCAGTAAGCATTGCGTGTTGTCAACTGTACCAGGCTAAAGCCGGTAAGCCCCGCCCCACCCAATGGACGTGGCCAATCATACCAGGCTTAAGCCAGCGAGCCACGCCCCCTGCGCCGACCCAATGCTATGTAATTCACTGCAATGCAATTGGTTTTTTGCCCTTAGTGGGAGTTGAACCCAGGACCCCAGCGCTGCAAGGCTACTGTGCTAACCACTGAGCCACCGTGCTGCCTCTACTCCAAAGCAATTTAAATGAGGGCATGTTTGAAAAAACAAGTGGCGGTGCTATGTCATGAAAAGTAGCAGCCGCTTCAGCGCCAAAGGAAATGATGGGTTGCGTCTGCTGAAAAGGTGACAGTAAGCATTGCATGTTGCCATAGTTGCACACCGTACCTGGCATGACGCGGTAAGCCCCGCCCCATGGCGGTAAGCCCCGCCCCGGCACCGACGCTACGCAATGCACTGTATGTTGCCGACTGTACAGGGCTTAAGCCGGTAAGCCCCGCCCCATCGCGGTAAGCCCCGCCCCCGGCGCCGACGCTATGCAATGCACTGCATGTTTCCATCTGTACCGGGCTTAAGCCGGTAAGCCCCGCCCCATCGCGGTAAGCCCCGCCCCCCGGCACCGACGCTACGCAACGCACTGCAAGTTGCCGACTGTACCGGGCTTAAGCCGGTAAGCCCCGCCCCCATCGCGGTAAGCCCCGCCCCGGCGCCGACGCTACGCAATGCACTGCAAGTTGCCGACTGTACCGGGCTTAAGCCGGTAAGCCCCGCCCCATCGCGGTAAGCCCCGCCCCCGGCACCGACGCTACGCAACGCACTGCAAGTTGCCGACTGTACCGGGCTTAAGCCGTAAGCCCCGCCCCCATCGCGGTAAGCCCCGCCCCTGCACCGACGCGACGCTACGCAATGCACTGCAAGTTGCCGACTGTACCGGGCTTAAGCCGGTAAGCCCGCCCCATCGCGGTAAGCCGCCCCCCCGGCACCGACGCTACGCAACGCACTGCAAGTTGCCGACTGTACCGGCGGGCTTAAGCCGGTAAGCCCCGCCCCCATCGCGGTAAGCCCGCCCCGGCACCGACGCTACGCAATGCAACTGGCAAGTTGCCGACTGTACCGGGCTTAAGCCGGTAAGCCACGCCCCCATCGCGCGGGCATGTTCAATAAAACAAATGGCGGTGCTATGCCATGAGAAGTAACAGCGCCCCAGCGCAAAAGGTACGAAGTGTTGCGTCTGCTGAAGAGGTGGCAGTAAGCATTGCGTGTTGTCAACTGTACCAGGCTAAAGCCGGTAAGCGCCACCACCCAATGGACGTGCCAATGTACAGGCTTAAGCCAGCGAGCCACGCCCCTGCGCCGACCAATGCTTGTAATCACTGCAAGCAATTGGTTTTTTGCCCTTAGTGGGAGTGAACCCAGGACCCCAGCGCTGCAAGGCTACGGCTAACCACTGAGCCACGTGCTGCCTCTACTCCAAAGCAATTTAAATGAGGCATGTTGAAAAACAAGTGGCGGTGCTATGTCATGAAAAGTAGCAGCCGCTTCAGCGCCAAGGAAATGATGGGTGGTCTGCTGAAAAGGTGACAGTACGCATTGCATGTTGCATAGTTGCACACTGTACCTGGCTTTAGGCGGTAAGCCCCGCCCCCATCGCGGTAAGCCCCGCCCCCGGCACCGACGCTACGCAATGCACTGCATGTTGCCGACTGTACCGGGCTTAAGCCGGTAAGCCCCGCCCCATCGCGGTAAGCCCCGCCCCCGGCACCGACGCTACGCAACGCACTGCAAGTTGCCGACTGTACCGGGCTTAAGCCGGTAAGCCCCGCCCCATCGCGGTAAGCCCCGCCCCCGGCACCGACGCTACGCAATGCACTGCAAGTTGCCGACTGTACCGGGCTTAAGCCGGTAAGCCACGCCCCCATCGCGCGGGCATGTTCAATAAAAAAAATGGCGGTGCTATGCCATGAGAAGTAACAGCGGCCCCAGCGCAAAAGGTAACGAAGTGTTGCGTCTGCTGAAGAGGTGGCAGTAAGCATTGCGTGTTGTCAACTGTACCAGGCTAAAGCCGGTAAGCCCCGCCCCCACCCAATGGACGTGGCCAATCATACCAGGCTTAAGCCGCGAGCCACGCCCCCTGCGCCGACCAATGCTATGTAATTCACTGCAATGCAATTGGTTTTTTGCCCTTAGTGGGAGTTGAACCCAGGACCCAGCGCTGCAAGGCTACTGTGCTAACCAATGAGCCACCGTGCTGCCTCACTCCAAAGCAATTTAAATGAGGGCAGTTGAAAAAACAAGTGGCGGTGCTATGTCATGAAAAGTAGCAGCCGCTTCAGCGCCAAAGGAAATGATGGGTTGCGTCTGCTGAAAAGGTGACAGTAAGCATTGCATGTTGCCATAGTTGCACACTGTACCTGGCATGACGCGGTAAGCCCCGCCCCCATGGCGGTAAGCCCCGCCCCCGGCACCGACGCTACGCAATGCACTGTATGTTGCCGATGTACAGGGCTTAAGCGGTAAGCCCGCCCCATCGCGGTAAGCCCCGACCCCGGCGCCAACGATGCAATGCACTGCATGTTTATCTGTACCGGGCTTAAGCGGTAAGCCCCGCCCCATCGCGGTAAGCCCCGCCCCCCGGCACCGACGCTACGCAACGCACTGCAAGTTGCCGACTGTACCGGCTAAGCCGGTAAGCCGCCCCCATCGCGGTAAGCCCCGCCCCGGCACGACGCTACGCAATGCACTGCAAGTTGCGACTGTACTGCGGTAAGCCGGTAAGCCCGCCATCGCGGTAAGCCCCCGCCCCGGCACCGACGCTACGCAACGCACTGCAAGTTGCCGACTGTAACGGGCTTAAGCCGGTAAGCCCCGCCCCCATCGCGGTAAGCCCCGCCCCCGGCCGACGCTACGCAATGCACTGCAAGTTGCCGACTGTACCGGGCTTAAGCCGGTAAGCCCCGCCCCATCGCGGTAAGCCCCGCCCCCGGCACCGACGCTACGCAACGCACTGCAAGTTGCCGACTGTACCGGGCTTAAGCCGGTAAGCCCCGCCCCATCGCGGTAAGCCCCGCCCCCGGCACCGACGCTACGCAATGCACTGCAAGTTGCCGACTGTACCGGGCTTAGCCGGTAAGCCACGCCCCCATCGCGCGGGCATGTTCAATAAAACAAATGGCGGTGCTATGCCATGAGAAGTAACAGCGGCCCCAGCGCAAAAGGTAACGAAGTGTTGCGTCTGCTGAAGAGGTGGCAGTAAGCATTGCGTGTTGTCAACTGTACCTGGCTAAAGCCGGTAAGCCCCGCCCCCACCCAATGGACGTGGCCAATCATACCAGGCTTAAGCCAGCGAGCCACGCCCCCTGCTCGACCCAATGCTATGTAATTCACTGCAATGCATTGGTTTTTTGCCCTTAGTGGGAGTTGAACCCAGGACCCCAGCGCTGCAAGGCTACTGTGCTAACCACTGAGCCACCGTGCTGCCTCTACTCCAAAGCAATTTAAATGAGGGCATGTTTAAAAAACAAGTGGCGGTGCTATGTCATGAAAAGTAGCAGCCGCTTCAGCGCCAAAGGAAATGATGGGTTGCGTCTGCTGAAAAGGTGACAGTAAGCATTGCATGTTGCCATAGTTGCACACTGTACCTGGCATGACGCGGTAAGCCCCGCCCCCATGGCGGTAAGCCCCGCCCCCGGCACCGACGCTACGCAATGCACTGTATGTTGCCGACTGTACAGGGCTTAAGCCGGTAAGCCCCGCCCCATCGCGGTAAGCCCCGCCCCCGGCGCCGACGCTATGCAATGCACTGCATGTTCCATCTGTACCGGGCTTAAGCCGGTAAGCCCCGCCCCATCGCGGTAAGCCCCGCCCCCCGGCACCGACGCTACGCAATGCACTGCAAGTTGCCGACTGTACCGGGCTTAAGCGGTAAGCCGCCCATCGCGGTAAGCCCCGCCCGGCGGCCCGCTATGCATGCCCACTGTTGCAGGCGACGGTAAGCCCCGCACCCCGGTAAGCCCCGCCCCCGGTTACCGACGCTACGCAACGCACTGCAAGTTGCGACGTACCGGGCTTAAGCCGGTAAGCCCCGCCCATCGCGGTAAGCCCGCCCGCACCGAAGCTACGCAAAGCACTGCAAGTTGCCGACTGTACCGGGCTTAAGCCGGGTAAGCCCCGCCCCATCGCGGTAAGCCCGCCCCCGGCACCGACGTATGCAAACGCACTGCAAGTTGCCGACTGCACCGGGCTTAAGCCGGGTAAGCACCGCCATCGCGGGTAAGCCCCGCCCCCGGCACCGACGCTACGCAATGCACTGCAAGTTGCGACGTACCGGGCTTAAGCCGGTAAGCCCCGCCCCATCGCGGAAGCCCGCCCCCGGCACCGACGCTACGCAACGCACTGCAAGTTGCCGACTGTACGGGCTTAAGCCGGTAAGCCCCGCCCCCATCGCGGTAAGCCCCGCCCCCGGCCGACGCTACGCAATGCACTGCAAGTTGCCGACTGTACCGGGCTTAAGCCGGTAAGCCACGCCCCCATCGCGCGGGCATGTTCAATAAAACAAATGGCGGTGCTATGCCATGGAAGTAACAGCGGCCCCAGCGCAAAAGGTAACGAAGTGTTGCGTCTGCTGAAGAGGTGGCAGTAAGCATTGCGTGTTGTCAACTGTACCAGGCTAAAGCCGGTAAGCCCCGCCCCACCAATGGACGTGGCCAATCATACCAGGCTTAAGCCGGCGAGCCACGCCCCCGCGCCGACCCAATGCTATGTAATTCACTGCAATGCATTGGTTTTTTGCCCTTAGTGGGAGTTGAACCAGGACCCCAGCGCTGCAAGGCTACTGTGCTAACCACTGAGCCACCGTGCTGCCTCTACTCCAAAGCAATTTAAATGAGGGCATGTTTGAAAAACAAGTGGCGGTGCTATGTCATGAAAAGTAGCAGCCGCTTCAGCGCCAAAGGAAATCAGGGTTGCGTCTGCTGAAAAGGTGACAGTAAGCATTGCATGTTGCCATAGTTGCACACTGTACCTGGCATGACGCGGTAAGCCCCGCCCCCATGGCGGTAAGCCCCGCCCCCGGCACCGACGCTACGCAATGCACTGTATGTTGCCGACTGTACAGGCTTAAGCCGGTAAGCCCCGCCCCATCGCGGTAAGCCCCGCCCCCGGCGCCGACGCTATGCATGCACTGCATGTTCCATCTGTACCGGGCTTAAGCCGGTAAGCCCCGCCCCATGGCGGTAAGCCCCGCCCCCGGCACCGACGCTACGCAACGCACTGCAAGTTGCCGACTGTACCGGGCTTAAGCCGGTAAGCCCCGCCCCCACGCGGTAAGCCCCGCCCCCGGCGCCGACGCATGCAATGCACTGCAAGTTGCCGACTGTACCGGGCTTAAGCCGGTAAGCCCCGCCCATCGCGGTAAGCCCCGCCCCCGGCACCGACGCTACGCAACGCACTGCAAGTTGCCGACTGTACCGGGCTTAAGCCGGTAAGCCCCGCCCCCATCGCGGTAAGCCCCGCCCCGGCACCGACGCTACGCAATGCACTGCAAGTGCCGACTGTACCGGGCTTAAGCCGGTAAGCCCCGCCCCATCGCGGTAAGCCCCGCCCCCGGCACCGACGCTACGCAACGCACTGCAAGTTGCCGACTGTACCGGCTTAAGCCGGTAAGCCCCGCCCCATCGCGGTAAGCCCCGCCCCCGGCACCGACGCTACGCAATGCACTGCAAGTTGCCGACTGTACCGGGCTTAAGCCGGTAAGCCACGCCCCCATCGCGCGGGCATGTTCAATAAAACAAATGGCGGTGCTGCTATGCCATGAGAAGTAACAGCGGCCCCAGCGCAAAAGGTAACGAAGTGTTGCGTCTGCTGAAGAGGTGGCAGTAAGCATTGCGTGTTGTCAACTGTACCAGGCTAAAGCCGGTAAGCCCCGCCCCACCCAATGGACGTGGCCAATCATACCAGGCTTAAGCCGGCGAGCCACGCCCCTGCGCCGACCCAATGCTATGTAATTCACTGCAATGCAATTGGTTTTTTGCCCTTAGTGGGAGTTGAACCCAGGACCCCAGCGCTGCAAGGCTACTGTGCTAACCACTGAGCCACCGTGCTGCCTCTACTCCAAAGCAATTTAAATGAGGGCATGTTTGAAAAACAAGTGGCGGTGCTATGTCATGAAAAGTAGCAGCCGCTTCAGCGCCAAAGGAAATGATGGGTTGCGTCTGCTGAAAAGGTGACAGTAAGCATTGCATGTTGCCATAGTTGCACACTGTACCTGGCATGACGCGGTAAGCCCCGCCCCCATGGCGGTAAGCCCCGCCCCCGGCACCGACGCTACGCAATGCACTGGAAGTTGCCGACTGTACAGGGCTTAAGCCGGTAAGCCCCGCCCCATCGCGGTAAGCCCCGCCCCCGGCGCCGACGCTCTGCAATGCACTGCATGTTTCCATCTGTACCGGGCTTAAGCCGGTAAGCCCCGCCCCATCGCGGTAAGCCCCGCCCCCCGGCACCGACGCTACGCAACGCACTGCAAGTTGCCGACTTACCGGCTTAAGCCGGTAAGCCCCGCCCCATCGCGGTAAGCCCCGCCCCCGGCGCGACGCTACGCAATGCACTGCAAGTTGCCGACTGTACCGGCTTAAGCCGGTAAGCCCCGCCCCATCGCGGTAAGCCCCGCCCCCCGGCACCGACGCTACGCAACGCCCTGCAAGTTGCCGACTGTACCGGGCTTAAGCCGGTAAGCCCCGCCCCCATCGCGGTAAGCCCCGCCCCCGGCACCGACGCTACGCAATGCACTGCAAGTTGCCGACTGTACCGGGCTTAAGCCGGTAAGCCCCGCCCCATCGCGGTAAGCCCCGCCCCCCGCACCGACGCTACCCAACGCACTGCAAGTTGCCGACTGTACCGGGCTTAAGCCGGTAAGCCCCGCGCCCATCGCGGTAAGCCCCGCCCCCGGCACCGACGCTACGCAATGCACTGCAAGTTGCCGACTGTACCGGGCTTAAGCCGGTAAGCCACGCCCCATCGCGCGGGCATGTTCAATAAAACAAATGGCGGTGCTATGCCATGAGAAGTAACAGCGGCCCCAGCGCAAAAGGTAACGAAGTGTTGCGTCTGCTGAAGAGGTGGCAGTAAGCATTGCGTGTTGTCAACTGTACCAGGCTAAAGCCGGTAAGCCCGCCCCCACCCAATGGACGTGGCCAATCATACCAGGCTTAAGCCAGCGAGCCACGCCCCCTGCGCCGACCCAATGCTATGTAATTCACTGCAATGCAATTGGTTTTTTGCCCTTAGTGGGAGTTGAACCCAGGACCCAGCGCTGCAAGGCTACTGTGCTAACCACTGAGCCACCGTGCTGCCTCTACTCCAAAGCAATTTAAATGAGGGCATGTTTGAAAAAACAAGTGGCGGTGCTATGTCATGAAAAAGTAGCAGCCGCTTCAGCGCCAAAGGAAATGATGGGTTGCGTCTGCTGAAAAGGTGACATTCTACGCATTGCATGTTGCCATAGTTGCACACTGTACCTGGCATGACGCGGTAAGCCCCGCCCCCATACGCGGTAAGCCCCGCCCACCGGCACCGACGCTACGCAATGCACTGCAAGTTGCCGACTGTACCGGGCTTAAGCGGTAAGCCCCGCCCCATCGCGGTAAGCCCGCCCCCCGGCACCGACGCTACGCAACGCACTGCAAGTTGCCGACTGTACGGGCTTAAGCCGGTAAGCCCCGCCCCCATCGCGGTAAGCCCCGCCCCGGCACCGACGCTACGCAATGCACTGCAAGTTGCCGACTGTACCGGGCTTAAGCCGGTAAGCCACGCCCCATCGCGCGGGCATGTTCAATAAAACAAATGGCGGTGCTATGCCATGAGAAGTAACAGCGGCCCCAGCGCAAAAGGAACGAAGTGTGGCGTCTGCTGAAGAGGTGGCAGTAAGCATTGCGTGTTGTCAACTGTACCAGGCTAAAGCCGGTAAGCCCCGCCCCCACCCAATGGACGTGGCCAATCATACCAGGCTTAAGCCGGCGAGCCACGCCCCTGCGCCGACCCAATGCTATGTAATTCACTGCAATGCAATTGGTTTTTTGCCCTTAGTGGGAGTTGAACCCAGGACCCCAGCGCTGCAAGGCTACTGTGCTAACCACTGAGCCACCGTGCTGCCTCTACTCCAAAGCAATTTAAATGAGGGCATGTTTGAAAAACAAGTGGCGGTGCTATGTCATGAAAAGTAGCAGCCCGCTTCAGCGCCAAAGGAAATGATGGGTGCGTCTGCTGAAAAGGTGACAGTAAGCATTGCATGTTGCCATAGTTGCACACTGTACCTGGCATGACGCGGTAAGCCCCGCCCCCATCGCGGTAAGCCCCGCCGCCCGGCACCGACGCTACGCAATGCACTGTATGTTGCCGACTGTACCGGGCTTAAGCCGGTAAGCCCCGCCCCATCGCGGTAAGCCCCGCCCCCGGCGCCGACGCTATGCAATGCACTGCATGTTTCCATCTGTACCGGGCTTAAGCCGGTAAGCCCCGCCCCATCGCGGTAAGCCCCGCCCCCCGGCACCGACGCTACGCAACGCACTGCAAGTTGCCGACTGTACCGGGCTTAAGCCGGTAAGCCCCGCCCCCATCGCGGTAAGCCCCGCCCCGGCACCGACGCTACGCAATGCACTGCAAGTTGCCGACTGTACCGGGCTTAAGCCGGTAAGCCCCGCCCATCGCGGTAAGCCCCGCCCCCCGGCACCGACGCTACGCAACGCACTGCAAGTTGCCGACTGTACCGGGCTTAAGCCGGTAAGCCCCGCCCCCATCGCGGTAAGCCCCGCCCCCGGCACCGACGCTACACTGCACTGCAAGTTGCCGACTGTACGGGCTTAAGCCGGAAGCCCCGCCCCATCGCGGTAAGCCCCGCCCCGGCACCGACGCTACGCAACGCACTGCAAGTTGCCGACTGTACCGGGCTTAAGCGGTAAGCCCCGCCCCCATCGCGGTAAGCCCCGCCCCCGGCACCGACGCTACGCAATGCACTGCAAGTTGCCGACTGTACCGGGTTAAGCCGGTAAGCCACGCCCCCATCGCGCGGGCATGTTCAATAAAACAAATGGCGGTGCTATGCCATGAGAAGTAACAGCGGCCCCAGCGCAAAAGGTAACGAAGTGTTGCGTCTGCTGAAGAGGTGGCAGTAAGCATTGCGTGTTGTCAACTGTACCAGGCTAAAGCCGTAAGCCCCGCCCCACCCAATGGACGTGGCCAATCATTACCAGGCTTAAGCCGCGAGCCACGCCCCTGCGTCGACCCAATGCTATGTAATTCACTGCAATGCAATTGGTTTTTTGCCCTTAGTGGGAGTTGAACCCAGGACCCCAGCGCTGCAAGGCTACTGTGCTAACCACTGAGCCACCGTGCTGCCTCTACTCCAAAGCAATTTAAATGAGGGCATGTTTAAAAAACAAGTGGCGGTGCTATGTCATGAAAAGTAGCAGCCGCTTCAGCGCCAAAGGAAATGATGGGTTGCGTCTGCTGAAAAGTGACAGTAAGCATTGCATGTTGCCATAGTTGCACACTGTACCTGGCATGACGCGGTAAGCCCCGCCCCCATGGCGGTAAGCCCGCCCCCGGCACCGACGCTACGCAATGCACTGTATGTTGCCCGACTGTACAGGGCTTAAGCCGGTAAGCCCCGCCCCATCGCGGTAAGCCCGCCCCCCGGCGCCGACGCTATGCAATGCACTGCATGTTTCCATCTGTACCGGGCTTAAGCCGGTAAGCCCCGCCCCATCGCGGTAAGCCCCGCCCCCGGCACCGACGCTACGCAATGCACTGCAAGTTGCCGACTGTACGGGCTTAAGCCGGTAAGCCCCGCCCCATCGCGGTAAGCCCCGCCCCCGGCGCCGACGCTATGCAATGCACTGCAAGTTTCCACTGTACCGGGCTTAAGCCGGTAAGCCCCGCCCCATCGCGGTAAGCCCGCCCCCCGGCACGACGCTACGCAACGCACTGCAAGTTGCCGACTGTACGGGCTAAGCCGGTAAGCCCGCCCCCATCGCGGTAAGCCCCGCCCCCGGCACCGACGCTACGCAATGCACTGCAAGTTGCCGACTGTACCGGCTTAAGCCGGTAAGCCCGCCCCATCGCGGTAAGCCCCGCCCCCGGCACCGACGCTACGCAACGCACTGCAAGTTGCCGACTGTACCGGGCTTAAGCCGGTAAGCCCCGCCCCCATCGCGGTAAGCCCCGCCCCGGCAACCGACGCTACGCAATGCACTTGCAAGTTGCCGACTGTACCGGGCTTAAGCCGGTAAGCCACGCCCCCATCGCGCGGGCATGTTCAATAAAACAAATGGCGGTGCTATGCCATGAGAAGTAACAGCGGCCCCAGCGCAAAAGGTAACGAAGGTTGCGTCTGCTGAAGAGGTGGCAGTAAGCATTGCGTGTTGTCAACTGTACCAGGCTAAAGCCGGTAAGCCCCGCCCCACCAATGGACGTGGCCAATCATACCAGGCTTAAGCCAGCGAGCCACGCCCCCTGCGCCGACCCAATGCTATGTAATTCACTGCAATGCAATTGGTTTTTGCCCTTAGTGGAGTTGAACCAGGACCCCAGCGCTGCAAGGCTACTGTGCTAACACTGAGCCACCGTGCTGCCTCTACTCCAAAGCAATTTAAATGAGGGCATGTTTAAAAAACAAGTGGCGGTGCTATGTCATGAAAAGTAGCAGCCGCTTCAGCGCCAAAGGAAATGATGGGTTGCGTCTGCTGAAAAGGTGACAGTAAGCATTGCATGTTGCCATAGTTGCACACTGTACGGCATGACGCGGTAAGCCCCGCCCCCATGGCGGTAAGCCCGCCCCCGGCACCGACGCTACGCAATGCACTGTATGTTGCCGACTGTACACGGGGCTTAAGCCGGTTAAGTAAGCCCCGCCCCATCGCGGTAAGCCCCGCCCCCGGCACCGACGCTACGCAAATGCACTGCAAGTTGCGTACTGTACGGGCTTAAGCCGGTAAGCACGCCCCATCGCGCGGGCATGTTCAATAAAACAAATGGCGGTGCTATGCCATGAGAAGTAACAGCGGCCCAGCGCAAAAGGTAACGAAGTGTTGCGTCTGCTGAAGAGGTGGCAGTAAGCATTGCGTGTTGTCAAACTGTACCAGGCTAAAGCCGGTAAGCCCGCCCCCACCCAATGGACGTGGCCAATCATACCAGGCTTAAGCCGGCGAGCCACGCCCCCTGCGCCGACCCATGCTATGTAATTCACTGCAATGCAATTGGTTTTTTGCCCTTAGTGGGAGTTGAACCCAGGACCCCAGCGCTGCAAGGTACTGTGCTAACCACTGAGCCACCGTGCTGCCTCTACTCCAAAGCAATTTAAATGAGGGCATGTTTGAAAAAACAAGTGGCGGTGCTATGTCATGAAAAGTAGCAGCCGCTTCAGCGCCAAAGGAAATGATGGGTTGCGTCTGCTGAAAGGTGACAGTAAGCATTGCATGTTGCCATAGTTGCACACTGTACCTGGCATGACGCGGTAAGCCCCGCCCCCATGGCGGTAAGCCCGCCCCCGGCACCGACGCTACGCAATGCACTGTATGTGCCGACTGTACAGGGCTTAAGCCGGTAAGCCCCGCCCCATCGCGGTAAGCCCCGACCCCGGCGCCGACGCTATGCAATGCACTGCATGTTTCCATCTGTACCGGGCTTAAGCCGGTAAGCCCCGCCCCATCGCGGTAAGCCCCGCCCCCCGGCACCGACGCTACGCAACGCACTGCAAGTTGCCGACTGTACCGGGCTTAAGCGGTAAGCCCCGCCCCATCGCGGTAAGCCCCGCCCCGGCGCCGACGCTATGCAATGCACTGCAAGTTGCCACTGTACCGGGCTTAAGCCGGTAAGCCCCGCCCCATCGCGGTAAGCCCCGCCCCCGGCACCGACGCTACGCAACGCACTGCAAGTTGCCGACTGTACCGGGCTTAAGCCGGTAAGCCCCGCCCCATCGCGGTAAGCCCGCCCCCGGCACCGACGCTACGCAATGCACTGCAAGTTGCCGACTGTACCGGGCTTAAGCCGGTAAGCCCCGCCCCATCGCGGTAAGCCCCGCCCCCCGGCACCGACGCTACGCAACGCACTGCAAGTTGCCGACTGTACCGGGCTTAAGCCGGTAAGCCCCGCCCCATCGCGGTAAGCCCCGCCCCGGCACCGACGCTACGCAATGCACTGCAAGTTGCCGACTGTACCGGCTTAAGCCGGTAAGCCACGCCCCATCGCGCGGGCATGTTCAATAAAACAAATGGCGGTGCTATGCCATGAGAAGTAACAGCGGCCCCAGCGCAAAAGGTAACGAAGTGTTGCGTCTGCTGAAGAGGTGGCAGTAAGCATTGCGTGTTGTCAACTGTACCAGGCTAAAGCCTGGAAGCCCCGCCCCCCCCCAATGGACGTGGCCAATCATACCAGGCTTAAGCCGGCGAGCCACGCCCCTGCGCCGACCCAATGCTATGTAATTCACTGCAATGCAATTGGTTTTTGCCCTTAGTGGGAGTTGAACCCAGGACCCCAGCGCTGCAAGGCTACTGTGCTAACCACTGAGCCACCGTGCTGCCTCTACTCCAAAGCAATTTAAATGAGGGCATGTTGAAAAACAAGTGGCGGTGCTATGTCATGAAAAGTAGCAGCCGCTTCAGGCCAAAGGAAATGATGGGTTGCGTCTGCTGAAAAGGTGACAGTAAGCATTGCATGTTGCCATAGTTGCACACTGTACCTGGCATGACGCGGTAAGCCCCGCCCCATGGCGGTAAGCCCCGCCCCGGCACCGACGCTACGCAATGCACTGTATGTTGCCGACTGTACAGGGCTTAAGCCGGTAAGCCCCGCCCCATCGCGGTAAGCCCCGCCCCCGGCGCCGACGCTATGCAATGCACTGCATGTTTCCATCTGTACGGGCTTAAGCGGTAAGCCCCGCCCCATCGCGGTAAGCCCCGCCCCCGGCACCGACGCTACGCAACGCACTGCAAGTTGCGACTGTACCGGGCTTAAGCCGGTAAGCCCCGCCCCCATCGCGGTAAGCCCCGCCCCCGGCACCGACGCTACGCAATGCACTGCAAGTTGCGACTGTACCGGGCTAAGCCGGTAAGCCCCGCCCCATCGCGGTAAGCCCGCCCCCCGGCACCGACGCTACGCAACGCACTGCAAGTTGCCGACTTGTACGGGCTTCAGCCGGTAAGCCCGGCCCCATCGCGGTAAGCCCCGCCCCCGGCACCGACGCTACGCAATGCACTGCAAGTTGCCGACTGTACGGGCTTAAGCGGTAAGCCCCGCCCCATCGCGGTAAGCCCCGCCCCGGCACCGACGCTACGCAACGCACTGCAAGTGCCGACTGTACCGGGCTTAAGCCGGTAAGCCCCGCCCCCATCGCGGTAAGCCCCGCCCCGGCACCGCGCGCAATGCACTGCAAGTTGCCGACTGTACGGGCTTAAGCCGGTAAGCCACGCCCCCATCGCGCGGGCATGTTCAAAAAAACAAATGGCGGTGCTATGCATGAGAAGTAACAGCGGCCCCAGCGCAAAAGGTAACGAAGTGTTGCGTCTGCTGAAGAGGTGGCAGTAAGCATTGCGTGTTGTCAACTGTACCAGGCTAAAGCCGGTAAGCCCCGCCCCCACCCAATGGACGTGGCCAATCATACCAGGCTTAAGCCGGCGAGCCACGCCCCCTGCGCCGACCCAATGCTATGTAATTCACTGCAATGCAATTGGTTTTTTGCCCTTAGTGGGAGTTGAACCCAGGACCCCAGCGCTGCAAGGCTACTGTGCTAACACTGAGCCACCGTGCTGCTCTACTCCAAAGCAATTTAAATGAGGGCATGTTTGAAAAACAAGTGGCGGTGCTATGTCATGAAAAGTAGCAGCCGCTTCAGCGCCAAAGGAAATGATGGGTTGCGTCTGCTGAAAAGGTGACAGTAAGCATTGCATGTTGCCATAGTTGCACACTGTACCTGGCATGACGCGGTAAGCCCCGCCCCATGGCGGTAAGCCCCGCCCCCGGCACCGACGCTACGCAATGCACTGTATGTTGCGACTGTACAGGGCTTAAGCCGGTAAGCCCCGCCCCATCGCGGTAAGCCCGCCCCCGGCGCGACGCTATGCAATGCACTGCATGTTTCCATCTGTACCGGGCTTAAGCCGGTAAGCCCCGCCCCATCGCGGTAAGCCCCCGCCCCCCGGCACCGACGCTACGCAATGCACTGCAAGTTGCCGACTGTACCGGGCTTAAGCGGTAAGCCCCGCCCCCTCGCGGTAAGCCCCGCCCCCGGCACCGACGCTATGCAATGCACTGCATGTTTCGATCTGTACCGGGCTTAAGCCGGTAAGCCCCGCCCCATCGCGGTAAGCCCGCCCCCCGGCACCGACGCTACGCCAACGCACTGCAAGTTGCCGACTGTACGGGCTTAGCCGGTAAAGCCCCGCCCCCATCGCGGTAAGCCCCGCCCCCGGCACCGACGCTATGCAATGCACTGCAAGTTGCCGACTGTACCGGGCTTAAGCCGGTAAGCCCGCCCCATCGCGGTAAGCCCCGCCCCCGGCACCGACGCTACGCAACGCACTGCAAGTTGCCGACTGTACCGGGCTTAAGCCGGTAAGCCCCGCCCCCATCGCGGTAAGCCCCGCCCCCGGCACCGACGCTACGCAATGCACTGCAAGTTGCCGACTGTACCGGGCTTAAGCCGGTAAGCCACGCCCCCATCGCGCGGGCATGTTCAATAAAACAAATGGCGGTGCTATGCCATGAGAAGTAACAGCGGCCCCAGCGCAAAAGGTAACGAAGTGTTGCGTCTGCTGAAGAGGTGGCAGTAAGCATTGCGTGTTGTCAACTGTACCAGGCTAAAGCCGGTAAGCCCCGCCCCCACCCAATGGACGTGGCCAATCATACCAGGCTTAAGCCGGCGAGCCACGCCCCCTGCGCCGACCCAATGCTATGTAATTCACTGCAATGCAATTGGTTTTTTGCCCTTAGTGGGAGTTGAACCCAGGACCCCAGCGCTGCAAGGCTACTGTGCTAACCACTGAGCCACCGTGCTGCCTCTACTCCAAAGCAATTTAAATGAGGGCATGTTTGAAAAACAAGTGGCGGTGCTATGTCATGAAAAGTAGCAGCCGCTTCAGCGCCAAAGGAAATGATGGGTTGCGTCTGCTGAAAAGGTGACAGTAAGCATTGCATGTTGCCATAGTTGCACACTGTACCTGGCATGACGCGGTAAGCCCCGCCCCCATGGCGGTAAGCCCCGCCCCCGGCACCGACGCTACGCAATGCACTGTATGTTGCCGACTGTACAGGGCTTAAGCCGGTAAGCCCCGCCCATCGCGGTAAGCCCCGCCCCGGCGCCGACGCTATGCAATGCACTGCATGTTTCCATCTGTACCGGGCTTAAGCCGGTAAGCCCCGCCCCATCGCGGTAAGCCCCGCCCCCGGCACCGACGCTACGCAAAGCACTGCAAGTTGCCGACTGTACCGGGCTTAAGCCGGTAAGCCCCGCCCCATCGCGGTAAGCCCCGCCCCCGGCGCCGACGCTATGCAATGCACTGCAAGTTGCCGACGTACCGGGCTGAAGCCGGTAAGCCCCGCCCATCGCGGTAAGCCCCGCCCCCGGCACCGACGCTACGCAACGCACTGCCAGTTGCCGACTGTACGGGCTTAAGCCGGTAAGCACCGCCCCATCGCGGTAAGCCCCGCCCCCGGCACCGACGCTACGCAATGCACTGCAAGTTGCCGACTGTACCGGGCTTAAGCCGGTAAGCCACGCCCCATCGCGGTAAGCCCCGCCCCCGGCACCGACGCTACGCAATGCACTGCAAGTTGCCGACTGTACCGGGCTTAAGCCGGTAAGCCCCGCCCCATCGCGGTAAGCCCCGCCCCCGGCACCGACGCTACGCAATGCACTGCAAGTTGCGACTGTACCGGGCTTAAGCCGGTAAGCCACGCCCCCATCGCGCGGCATGTTCAATAAAACAAATGCGGTGCTATGCCATGAGAAGTAACAGCGGCCCCAGCGCAAAGGTAACGAAGTGTTGCGTCTGAGAAGAGGTGGCAGTAAGCATAGCGTGTTGTCAACTGTACCAGGCTAAGCCGGTAAGCCCCGCCCCCACCCAATGGACGTGGCCAATCATACCAGGCTTAAGCCGCGAGCCACGCCCCCTGCCCGACCCAATGCTATGTAATTCACTGCAATGCAATTGGTTTTTTGCCCTTAGTGGGAGTTGAACCCAGGACCCCAGCGCTGCAAGGCTACTGTGCTAACCACTGAGCCACCGTGCTGCCTTCTACTCCAAAGCAATTTAAATGAGGGCATGTTTGAAAACAAGTGGCGGTTGCTATGTCATGAAAAGTAGCAGCCGCTTCAGCGCCAAAGGAAATGATGGGTTGCGTCTGCTGAAAGGTGACAGTAAGCATTGCATGTTGCCATAGTTGCACACTGTACCTGGCATGACGCCGGTAAGCCCCGCCCCCATCGCGGTAAGCCCCGCCCCCGGCACCGACGCTACGCAATGCACTGCAAGTTGCGACTGTACAGGGCTTAAGCCGGTAAGCCCCGCCCCATCGCGGTAAGCCCCGCCCGGCGCCCGACGCTATGCAATGCACTGCATGTTTCCATCTGTACCGAGGCTTTAAGCCGGTAAGCCCCGCCCATCGCGGTAAGCCCCGCCCCCCGGCACCGAACGCTACGCAACGCACTGCAAGTTGCCGACTGTACCGGGCTTAAGCCGGTAAGCCCCGCCCCATCGCGGTAAGCCCCGCCCCGGCACCGACGCTACGCAATGCACTGCAAGTTGCCGACTGTACCGGGCTTAAGCCGGTGGTAGCCCCGCCCCCATCGCGGTAAGCCCCGCCCCCCGGCACCGACGCTACGCAACGCACTGCAAGTTGCCGGACTGTACGGGCTTAAGCCGGTAAGCCCCGCCCCATCGCGGTAAGCCCCGCCCCGGCACCGACGCTACGCAAGCACTGCAAGTTGCCGACTGTACCGGCTTAAGCGGTAAGCCCCGCCCCATCGCGGTAAGCCCGCCCCCCGGCACCGACGCCTACGCAAAGCACTGCAAGTTGCCGACTGTACCGGGCTTAAGCCGGTAAGCCCCGCCCCCATCGCGGTAAGCCCCGCCCCCGCACCGACGCTACGCAATGCACTGCAAGTTGCCGACTGTACCGGGCTTAAGCCGGGTTAAGCCACGCCCCCATCGCGCGGGCATGTTCAATAAAAACAAATGGCGGTGCTATGCCATGAGAAGTAACAGCGGCCCCAGCGCAAAAGGTAACGAAGTGTTGCGTCTGCTGAAGAGGTGGCAGTAAGCATTGCGTGTTGTCAAACTGTACCAGGCTAAAGCCGGTAAGCCCCGCCCCCACCCAATGGACGTGGCCAATCATACCAGGCTTAAGCCAGCGAGCCACGCCCCCTGCGCCGACCCAATGCTATGTAATTCACTGCAATGCAATGGTTTTTTGCCCTTAGTGGGAGTTGAAACAGGACCCCAGCGCTGCAAGGCTACTGTGCTAACCACTGAGCCACCGTGCTGCCTCTACTCCAAAGCAATTTAAATGAGGGCATGTTTGAAAAACAAGTGGCGGTGCTATGTCATGAAAAGTAGCAGCCGCTTCAGCGCCAAAGGAAATGATGGGTTGCGCGTCTGCTGAAAAGGTGACAGTAAGCATTGCATGTTGCCATAGTTGCACACTGTACCTGGCATGACGCGTAAGCCCGCCCCCATGGCGGTAAGCCCCGCCCGGCACCGACGCCTACGCAATGCACTGTATGTTGCCGACTGTACAGGGCTTAAGCCGGTAAGCCCCGCCCCATCGCGGTAAGCCCCGCCCCGGCGCCGACGCTATGCAAGCCACTGCATGTTTCCATCTGTACCGGGCTTAAGCCGGTAAGCCCGCCCCCATCGCGGTAAGCCCCGCCCCCCGGCACCGACGCTACGCAATGCACTGCAAGTTGCCGACTGTACGGGCTTAAGCCGGTAAGCCCCCGCCCATCGCGGTAAGCCCCGCCCCCGGCGCCGACGCTATGCAATGCACTGCAAGTTGCCGATCGTACCGGGCTTAAGCCGGTAAGCCCCGCCCCATCGCGGTAAGCCCGCCCCCGGCACCGACGCTACGCAACGCACTGCAAGTTGCCGACTGTACGGGCTTAAGCCGGTAAGCCCCGCCCCCATCGCGGTAAGCCCCGCCCCCGGCACCGACGCTAAGCAATGCACTGCAAGTTGCCGACTGTACCGGGCTTAAGCCGGTAAGCCCGCCCCATCGCGGTAAGCCCGCCCCCCGGCACCGACGCCACGCAACGCACTGCATGTTGCCGACTTTACCGGGCTTAAGCCGGTAAGCCCCGCCCCATCGCGGTAAGCCCCGCCCCCGGCACCGACGCTACGCAATGCACTGCAAGTTGCCGACTGTACCGGGCTTAAGCCCGGTACACCACGCCCCCATCGCGCGGGCATGTTCAATAAAACAAATGGCGGTTGCTATGCCATGAGAAGTAACAGCGGCCCCAGCGCAAAAGGTAACGAAGTGTTGCGTCTGCTGAAGAGGTGGCAGTAAGCATGCGTGTTGTCAACTGTACCAGGCTAAAGCCGTAAGCCCCGCCCCCACCCAATGGACGTGGCCAATCATACCAGGCTTAAGGCCGGCGAGCCACGCCCCTGCGCCGACCCAATGCTATGTAATTCACTGCAATGCAATTGGTTTTTGCCCTAGTGGAGTTGAACCCGGACCCCAGCGCTGCAAGGCTACTGTGCTAACACTGAGCCACGTGCTGCTCTACTCCAAAGCAATTTAAATGAGGGCATGTTTAAAAAACAAGTGGCGGTGCTATGTCATGAAAAGTAGCAGCCGCTTCAGCGCCAAAGGAAATGATGGTTTGCGTCTGCTGAAAAGGTGACAGTAAGCATGCATGTTGCCATTAGTTTTTTTTTTTTTTTTGTGTGCACACCGTACCTGGCATGACGCGGTAAGCCCCGCCCCCATGGCCCCCCCCCCCCCCCCCCCGGTAAGCCCCCCCCGGCACCGACGCTACGCAAGCACTGTATGTTGCCGACTGTACAGGGCTTAAGCGGTAAGCCCCGCCCCATCGCGGTAAGCCCCGACCCGGCACCGACGCTACGCAAGCACGCAAGTTTGCCGACTGTACCGGGCTTAAGCCGGTAAGCCACGCCCCCATCGCGCGGGCCATGTTCAATAAAACAAATGGCGGTGCTATGCCATGAGAAGTAACAGCGGCCCAGCGCAAAAGGTAACGAAGTGTTGCGTCTGCTGAAGAGTGGCAGTAAGCTTGGTGTTGTAAACTGTACCAGGCTAAAGCGGTAAGCCCCGCCCCACACCCAATGGACGTGGCCAATCATACCAGGCTTAAGCCGGCGAAGCCACGCCCCCTGCGCCGACCCAATGCTATGTAATTCACTGCAATGCATTGGTGGTTTGCCCTATGGGAGTTGAACCCAGGACCCAGCGCTGCAAGGCTACTGTGCTAACCACTGAGCCACCGTGTGCCTCTACTCCAAAGCAATTTAAATGAGGGCATGTTGAAAAACAAGTGGCGGTGCTATGTCATGAAAAGTAGCAGCCGCTTCAGCGCCAAAAGGAAAAGGATGGGTTGAGTCTGCTGAAAAGGTGCAGTAAGCATTGCATGTTGCCATAGTTGCACACTGTACCTGGCATGACGCGGTAAGCCCCGCCCCCATGGCGGTAAGCCCCGCCCCCGGCACCGACGCTACGCAATGCACAGTATGTTGCCGACTGTACAGGGCTTAAGCGGTAAGCCCCCGCCCCATCGCGGTAAAAGCCCGCCCCGGCGCCAACGCTATGCAATGCACTGCATGTTTCATCTGTACCGGGCTTAAGCCGGTAAGCCCCGCCCCATCGCGGTAAGCCCCGCCCCCCGGCACCGACGCTACGCAACGCACTGCAAGTTGCCGACTGTACCGGGCGTAAGCCGGTAAGCCCCGCCATCGCGGTAAGCCCCGCCCCCGGCGCCGACGCTATGCAATGCACTGCATGTTTCCATCTGTACCGGGCTTAAGCCGGTAAGCCCGCCCATCGCGGTAAAGCCCGCCCCCCGGACACCGACGCTACGCAACGCACTGCAAGTTGCCGACTGTACCGGGCTTAAGCCGGTAAGCCCCGCCCCCATCGCGGTAAGCCCGCCCCGGCACCGACGCTACGCAATGCACTGCAAGTTGCCGACTGTACGGGCTTAAGCCGGTAAGCCCCGCCCCCATCGCGGTAAGCCCCGCCCCGGCACCGACGCTACGCAACGCACTGCAAGTTGCCGACTGTACCGGGCTAAAGCCGGTAAGCCCCGCCCCCATCGCGGTAAGCCCGCCCCGGCACCGACGTACGCAATGCACTGCAAGTTGCCGACTGTACCGGGCTTAAGCCGGTAAGCCACGCCCCATCGCGCGGGCATGTTCAATAAAACAAATGGCGGTGCTATGCCATGAGAAGTAACAGCGGCCCCAGCGCAAAAGGTAACGAAGTGTTGCGTCTGCTGAAGAGGGTGGCAGTAAGCATTGCGTGTTGTCAACTGTACCAGGCTAAAGCCTGTAAGCCCCGCCCCCACCCAATGGACGTGGCCAATCATACCAGGCTTAAGCCGGCGAGCCACGCCCCTGCGTCGACCCAATGCTATGTAATTCACTGCAATGCAATTGGTTTTTTGCCCTTAGTGGGAGTTGAACCCAGGACCCCAGCGCTGCAAGGCTACTGTGCTAACCACTGAGCCACCGTGCTGCCTCTACTCCAAAGCAATTTAAATGAGGGGCATGTTTAAAAACAAGTGGCGGTGCTATGTCATGAAAAGTAGCAGCCGCTTCAGCGCAAAGGAAATGATGGGTTGCGTCCTGCTGAAAAGGTGACAGTAAGCATTGCATGTTGCCATAGTTGCACACTGTACCTGGCATGACGCGGTAAGCCCCGCCCCATGGCGGTAAGCCCCGCCCCCGGCACGACGCTACGCAATGCACTGTATGTTGCCGACTGTACAGGGCTTAAGCCGGTAAGCCCCGCCCATCCGCCCCCCCCCGGTAAGCCCCGACCGGCGCCGACGCTATGCAATGCACTGCATGTTTCCATCTGTACCGGGCTTAAGCCGGTAAGCCCGCCCCATCGCGGTAAGCCCCGCCCCCCGCACGACGCTACGCAATGCACTGCAAGTTGCCGACTGTACCGGGCTTAAGCGGTAAGCCCCGCCCCCATCGCGGTAAGCCCCGCCCCCGGCACCGACGCTACGCAATGCACTGCAAGTTGCCGACTGTACCGGGCTTAAGCCGGTAAGCCCCGCCCATCGCGGTAAGCCCCGCCCCCCGGCACCGACGCTACGCAACGCACTGCAAGTTGCCGACTGTACCGGGCTAAGCCGGGTAAGCCCCGCCCCATCGCGGTAAGCCCCGCCCCCGGCACCGACGTACGCAATGCACGCAAGTTGCCGACTGTACCGGGCTTAAGCCGGTAAGCCCCGCCCCATCGCGGAGTAAGCCCCGCCCCCGGCACAGACGATACGCAACGCACTGCAAGTTGCCGACCTAAAACTTACACCTAACTTAAGCAACTACACCACGGGCTAAGCGTAGCCCGCCCCAATCGCGGTAAGCCCCGCCCCCGGCACCGACGCTACGCAATGCACTGCAAGTGCGACTGTACGGGCTTAAGCCGGTAAGCACGCCCCATCGCGCGGGGGCATGTTCATAAAACAAATGGCGGTGCTATGCCATGAGAAGTAACAGCGGCCCCAGCGCAAAAGGTAACGAAGTGTTGCGTCTGCTGAAGAGGGTGCAGTAAGCATTGGCGGTTGTCAACTGTACCAGGCTAAAGACGGTAAGCCCCGCCCCCACCCATATGGAAGGGGCCATCATACCAGGCTTAAGCCAGCGAGCCAACGCCCCCTGCGCCGACCCAATGCAGTAATTCACTGCAATGCAATGGTTTTTTGCCCTTAGTGGAGTGAACCAGGACCCCAGCGCTGCAAGGCTACTGTGCTAACACACTGAGCCACGTGCTGCCTATCCAAAGCAATTTAAATGGGGCAGTTTGAAAAACAAGTGGCGGTGCTATGTCATGAAAAGTAGCAGCCGCTTCAGGCCAAAGGAAATGATGGGTTGGACGTCTGCTGAAAAGTGACAGTAAGAATTGCATGTTGCCATAGTTGCACACCGTACCTGCATGAGCGGTAAGCCCCGCCCCATGGCGGTAAGCCCCGCCGCACCGACGCTACGCAATGCACTGTATGTTGCCGGACTGTACAGGGCTATAAGCCGGTAAGCCCGCCCCATCGCGGTTAAGCCCGCCCCCGGCGCAACGCTATGCAATTGCACTGCCTGTTTCCATCTGTACGGGGCTTAAGCCGGTAAGCCCCGCCCCATCGCGGTAAAGCCCGCCCCCGG